>NW_024015110.1:0-8972 GCF_000499745.2 Eimeria mitis | reverse complement strand
CCCTCACAAGACATATCTACGCCGCACTGCATCTTGCTCTTTGAGCAAACCAAACCGACAAAACAGCCAGTTGTTTGGAAAGCCTCGCGCTCAGAACATCATTCGCTCACCTTCTGTAACAGGTCAACATGGCGTCGGCTGTTTTATGCTTGTCCCAATCGTTGCTGACCGTCCGCCTGCAGCGCCTCTCGATCAACCGTATGCCTGGCGTAGATCCAGGCAGCTAGAGACCACCCACAATCAAGCACCCCTCAGCGCCGATCATGTACATCGAGCAACCTTTTCCATCGGCCTGCTGACAGCATACTCGTTCCAGCGCAAGCCGTGGCGTAAGCAACTGCCTGTGCCATCAGCTGCATTTCGCACTCGTCGTGCCGGAAACGCCAGCTGCATTTCACACTCGTTGTGCCTCAATGTACAGTGGGAATGCCGGCTAATCCACCACACACGCAACAGAATACGGAAAGCACAGGCAATGCGGCGAGGGACACCGTGTCCCGTTGCACGGCACTACAAATTGCTGTGGATGCAGCAGCGGGGATCAACCTGTACCAAAGTCAAAAAGCACCCCTTCATACTTAGGCCTGACCGTCCAAGACGAAACTCAAAAATGTCAGTATCCTGGAAGGTCTCTGTGAAGGATATTTTCCGTGAACGGCGGCTGGATGTCCCAAAGCAGGGGCGCGTTAAGCGTGTAGCTTTATCGTACTGAAACATTCCTTAAACGGGAACGTGATTCAAGTCTCCCTGCCGAATGCGCCACTCTGTTGTGCCACATCTCGATTTACAATTTATTAGAGACCGCGGCGAACCCTCCCGGTGTGACTGTGAGCACTCATAGTCCCGCCCGCCCAACAAGCATGCTCATGTGTTGTATGCGTAGTGGTCCTTTTTGAACAAATCACTCCCTCTAGGGCACCCATGAGGCGTTTGGCGTCCGCCAATACATTCGTACGTATTAAATGATTCCTAGAACTTGTATGCAAATCTGCTGGTCACACGTCCAGGGTTTGCACTTTTCTTTTAGCCCGCTTCACTCGACACGTTATGTGGGCGCCAGACTGTACTACCCCACTTGATGTCTTATATGCACACATCAGACGCAGCGTCGGTCCCAATTAGATTGTTCGACGGACTCTCTGAACAAATACCAAGGGCGCTGTTCAGGTTTGTCCGGCAGTTCACTGTAGTACTGGCTAAACAATTATCTGCAGCATTAACCAATGCAGGCGCAGGCACCACCGAGTTAAATATACACTTTTGCAAGGATTTACAGCAAGCGTCAAGCGGTAGTAAACTGAGGACGAGGCACTAATGGCGATATTCTAAGGGGAGTTTGCCAGTGTCACCAACTTCCAGGTAGACTGCGCCACGTGAACCGAAAATAACAGAATTTAGACGTCGGCTGAATGTCACGAACGTCTACATTGATATTTAACCCGGTGCACGCAACCGGCTGAAGTGCACTTTAGGAACGGCACACACATTGGAGGTTTCTCCCTATTCCTCGTAAACGCCCCAAGCTTCAGAGCCCAGGACATCTCTAGAAGGTTTATGTTCCACAGTATATCTTAAAATTGCATCTGCAGGAACCACACTGCGCAGGTTCATCGCCAGGTAAATACTGGTGCTACTCGTTACACACTGTCTATGAAATCCATATCGAAATCTAATCTAAACGTACCATCGGGTTACTATCCGTTGTAATGCGCAGTTCGAAAATATGGTACCAGTTCCCCTTCACATTGTCTTCCGGAGAAACACTACTTGTAGTTAACAAATCCAAGTTAAGCGACCACCAATCGCGGCATTCCAGGATTGGGAAGAGTGTGAAGGCTTCATGCATGAACGTACAGTCTTGTTAAACCATAGAATTTGTGACGGCTCGAGGGCGTATTGTCACTCGAGGCCACTATGGACGCCAACGCGACTACCAGCCATAAAATAGCAGCTTCTTTGTGGTAGCTGTACTCAAAAACCTCACTATCTGAGGATTGTTGAACGGATCATTGCTTTTACAGGTAGAACCCCAGTGCCCCATACTGCTATCTGCTCTTCGTAGGTGGATGCAAAATACTGGACCACAGCATGCGTGTGCGAAGCGCCCTTGGACGTACTGCCTGATTACAGTGAGGGGTTCCCATGCGTCTGGGTGTAATTGCTTTCTTCTGGAGAAGAAAAAAACGCAAAACGTCCCACAGCCCCGCCTTCAATGCAGATCTGGATACGCTGCTATGCCCCAAATAAGACCTTAGGATCTAACTAACGTCCTGGCCAACAGAGCAGTTCCAAGTCTGACATTTACGAAGTGCAGTCAGACAAACAGGAAATGTATCCCTATAGTAACAGAATGCTGTTGTATGCAAGTGCCCTCATTATAGGCCCCACCAAAACTGGAATCCACAGTACGGCTGACGGCACGCGTGCGGTGGAAAGTGCCACCTCTGCAAAATGATTGCTTTCGTAGGTCGTGCATTAGACGATACAGACAAAAATGCCTGAAGAATGTCAGTGTAGCGGAAGAAGCGCACACTGGATTCGGTGCGACTCGCGATACAGCTGCACGTTGGTAATGTGGTGCTGTTTTACTATGTGGCTACCATTGCCTCTGCACATATGTGCTGGTCGTCATATCAATGAAAAAAACTGTCAGCCTGAATGAAAAATGTTCCGGGCACAGCCACCTACTTCCTGCAGCACCGCCTTCCCTTGAGGTGGATGAGCGCCTAATTAGCGCAGAACGCAGCATAACTGGCTGTACGCGTTGCCGGCTTTGCTGATGTGTGGTCAATAAGCATAGAGAAGAGACGCTAGCACCTAAGAATGGTAAGTGTGCAACCTGTCACGAAAGTTCGGCATACGACTCCTTCGCCATATTATGTTTCTAGAGCTTTTTTGTTTCACTAGGAATCTGTATGCACTCCCAGCTGCCATGGCATATCTCGTTAGTAGGGAGCAGCCTCGCTCATTCACGCGCTCTGGCACTCACGAGCTATGTTATGGTGGTGGCGTGAGACATCTAAAGCATGCGTCGCCATGGGTAGGCATAAGTGCTTGCCGTTGTGTTTGGGTTTAGTTGTGGATCCACTTGCCACATTTAAGCGATGCAAACCCTGGAGCGACGCTTTCCCGACCCAACAAAATGTGAGCGTGGGGCTGCGCTTCGCAGTTTTGGCACACAAGCCACACGGTTGCGCGTTTCATTGAATGATGAAATGCGAAGTGGCATATCAGTTGCAGAGAGGTTTAGGCTCCGCCGGAACATTTTTCTGTGCATCACACTAGGGAACGAACAATCTAGTGGGCGCAAACATTGGTGGTACGATGATCAGGCACAGATAAGAAACGCGGGTTTTGATTTCCTTGGGTGTTCCAACTCGGGAGTGGAACGGTCTACACCGTGCCACTCAGGACCGCTCGCCAAAATGAGTCGAGGCATCGGCTCTTGGTTTTGTATTGGCTCTGCAAATATAATGTTGTCTACGTTGAGGCATCTCCAGCAGGATACGCCATTCTGCAAACCATGACGCTGCGCACATCCTGAATGAAAATAGTTGCCGGCGGTCTCCACTTGCAGAATCGCCTCTACGACCAATATGTGCAGCCGGAGGATATTCCAGCAAACAGCAAGTGTACGCACCAATCGGAAAGATTTGTTAGAGGGAAGATGCGTCTTGTACACATCCCGCGAAACTCAAGGGACCACGCCAGGTATTGGCTTCTGCACTTTAGACCATCATTCCTTCACCTCCACAAAGGATGCGTGAATAGACCGGCTAATATATGCGGTTCTACTTGCACATTATATTCTACTTTGAAGATAGATACCGATGCCGTCGCTGGGAACATTTGGACTTGGCCAACCTATTAATATAGTGTTCAGTGCTAGATTTGCTCCATGTGAACACAGCAGGTAGATGGTGTTGGGTGTTACCTGATGCACCAGTTTGACCATATATGCTTGCCGACAACATATGTTCCTGTTTCGGCAGATGCCCTGTATGTGACAGTCAAAGACGGTGCTGCGCTTTGAGTTTCCAAGAAGCACCCGGTAACTCGCTAGAGTACTAATTACTTCTTTTACACAGAGTAGGTAGTAAAACCTGTAGCGGACTGCTGGAATGCTCCCGAAAGCAACGTGTTTAGAGCGATGCAAATGAGTCGTAAGCCCTAATGGCGCATGTAACCAAACCGGACGCAAGATTGAAATATGGCGGAGTTGAGGTCCCCTCAGCTGGCATCGTATCGGGAGTGCATATGATTTGGTTTTCTAGCCTTATTTAAGAACTCCTTTATGCATCAACAGACACCGTTCGGCTGGCCACCATCGTCTCCTCGTGGGCAGTGGGCTGCACGAAGTAAAAGAATTGCGCACAACCTGAAAAACGGACCGATGACGTTTTGGGTCGTATTAACGACTCTGGCCTAGAACAGCAGGATATCTCAACGGGATTCCCATACAGGACGAGAAATGCACTATTGGGTGATGCACGTCCATATCCTGGGTTCACTCACGCAGGCACTGCTTTTGTCATGAACGGAGCTTCGAAGGTTTTACTGTGCCCAAACATAGTATGCAGGCGGACAACGACAACACGTGCAGATGCGTATTTGCGCATATTTGCGCAATGAAGCTCTCCGTATAAGCAAAATAAAGTCTTACAGAGAAAGCTACACGACAACTTGTCCAACGCCGAAGGCACCATGCAAACGAAAAGGTAGGGCTCAGGGAAATGCAGGAGCAGAAAGAAAGCCGGTGAGTCGCACAATACGCTTCACTTGACGTTGAGGATACGCATAAAGTGAAACAACAAAACGAGAACCCCAGAAAGCACAAGGAAATGTGTAAATGGGAGATATCTTGGACACTGAAATCAGGCGCCTTTTAAATTGCTATGGAGGACACAGCAGAAGCGCTGCACGAGGTGGATAAACGCCCACAGGTTGCAAATCAGCGTTAAGAGACAGCAGCGTTTTCACCCCATCGCCTACGAAGTGAAGCGGAACGTACAGGCTGCGTGCCATATGCAAATGCTATCCCACTGAAAAGGTTGCGGCGAAGATAACGTCGAGCGCATGCTGTAAATTGGATGTGGAAGAGTTCGCCACGGCTTTTCCGTTAGGGAAGTGGAGCGTACAAGCTGTGTGCCATATACGCATGCACGTTTACACCATTACTTTCCACTAAGCTAAAACTCGTATATTACCTGAAGAAGCGTAGCATGCCTACTAGTGGGAGCGACGGTGCTAATCTTTCCGGAACCATGCATTCACAAGAGCAATCCATCATCAGCGAGTTCATGCCGCAAATTGGTGTTGCATACGGGATGTGGAAGAGTTCCTCACGACTTTCCAGTTAGGGAACTGGAGCTTACAGTCTGCATCCCAAATACGTATGCACGTTTGCACCAATACTTCCTACCCCCCGGAATTGACACGTGGCACTCAGAGCAAACATTTTCCGACCATAAGCAAGGCCCTAACAGAAAAGCATATTGCGAGCAATGAGGACATGAGCACGAATGGACGAAACGAAGCCTTAAGTGATGTGCGTAGCAGCGAAAACAATTAGGGAAGCAAGCACCTTCAGTTGGTTGTTGGCTGCCGTTGGCTTCCGATACATTAATGCGCATAAAAAGGTCAGACTGACTTCCAGACTGGTCATGATGAGGGCCAAAGGTAAAGGAAAGCCATACTATCTGAGGCGCTAACAACTCCACATCGGTACAGGCTGGCCCTCGCAGCCGAGTAGAAGTCAAAACTGTTTGAGCATGGACGCTGTGCAGTCGCATTATGATGTGAGCGGCACGAAATTCCAGATGCAACCTGAACTGGTGTTTTCTGGATGAATATGCACACAGACAAAAGGGCGCTTTTTAACTGGAGCCTTTCTTTAGCGCATGTGCTGTTATCAGCTCGCAAGAGACTTCTCTGCGGACTGTCAGCATTAGACACAAAAGACGCTGCTGGTTTTTTTGCACTACTGGTTACCAACGCAACCATGAAACAAGCCTTGTAATATAGTGAGAATGCGTGCATTGGTGATGTAAGAAAACAATCAAAACCCATCCGATGGTAACCAAAATACCAATGCACTTCTTTTAGCCTCTTCTCTGCATCGAGCCCACTGTACAATATTGAACAACCAAGCACGTTATACATTTGACCAAACGCTGGACTTCAAGATGCCAAAGCAGAGCTGGCACTGGCAAATGTGCTACCTTGGCGAATTTCAGTTGCCTTGGCTGTGCCAAATGCGATGTGTGTTCGTGTGGCTGATCAAATTCTAGAAATACTCTTAGTGTTAGAAGAAATGATGCATATTCATAATACAGTGCACACGATGAGGTCCAGCTTCCAGCGAAGGAAGCGTTGAAGCATTCCGTTACACCTCCAGCTTGCAACAAGCAATCACTTCGGATTAATTGCCTAAACTATTGTTGCACAGAAGGGCACAGCCAATGCTCGAAGTGCTCTGCAGCTTCCTCGTGTAGTAGATACCTACATTTCGATCTTTGATGAGTTTGGGAAGTGACGTAAACTTGTATCGACTCCGTGTGACTACAAGCGGGAAAGACGCTGACGAAGCTTCAGATAGTTTCAGTGGGCCAGCAGTCGGAAGGGCATAATGCAAGGAGACGACATCCCGCACGGCCAGCAAACATGTCAGTTTCAGGGTGTTTCACATTGAGCGCGGAGGAGCAGAAACCGAACCATATGCATTGCCGTAAGCAACGAGTTTGCGTTCCCCCAAATGCTGAGGAAGGTGACAGGGGAGCAAGAACTACGCGTGGTCGCCAGCCCAAGTGCAACGAAACCGCAAATATATCTTTAGCCCGGCCAACACGTAGTACCCTGTCATTTAACGCAGCTCATGTCGCTTTTTCTGGCAGCCGACTGCCGCGTGAAGATCAAAACGATCAGTTCCGGCAGCACTGCCGTATAACTCATACTTCCTTTTTTACAGCGCAGGGCCATGAAAATTGCAGCAGCTTCAGGCACTGCCTCCCTGCGCTGTTGCCAGCTTTTTCCTACTGAGGGTCGACTAAATTTTAAGTTGCTTGCTCTGCACAATACACTCGAGTGTCGAGTAGCTTGCGCCGCAACCGAAGCCCAGTGCAAATGTCTAGAGAGAATCTCTCATCATCATATATGTACGCTATGTTTGAGCACACATTTCCTGAGACTTGAGAAGCATATTACTTAAGCCGCCCATAACCAGCACAAATGTCCCTAGCAAAAATCACCCAGATATTTCAGAGACCAAAATGAGTCGACTTCTACATGCACCATCACATGAGCTATGCGGCGTTAGTAAGTGTTCGCCCTTGTAGACTGCGTCAAAATACTTTACCACCGGACAGTCGGTTCTTGGATTAGACAGAATATGAAGACAATCAGCTTTGCTACCCAACAATCTGACGCAGATACGTAGAAGAATTGCAATATACCTATGAAGCGCCGAACGCCGAATCGCATGTTTCAAGAAAAAACATTGTTATTTTCGCTTTGGCAATACAATTGTCTCTGTGCCAACCACATGCGCATCCCATCTGGTAGCCATGGGATTCTCAGGCTTTTCTATGCACATCTTCTGAGTATGCTGCCCCCAGCTTCAACGTGCATGCACACCCCTAGCCAGTAAGGCGAACACAGCAGACGCACAATCTCAAGAGTTTTATCTGGCGCAGGCACCCGAGGAAAATGCAGCAAATACAGCAACCGCTGATTACCGGGAACAGTCAATATGATGGTGACCTCAGCATCTGACCAAAGCAATGAACGCAGACCCAACTGAGAGCACACGCACTTTTGGCTTGCAAAGACTCAAGGTGTCATTTGGAAATTCATACATTTCTATGTCCTACCTGGCAAATGCTACTGGAGCCCACGAAACTCTTTACCCGACCTACTATTCAAGAGGAACTTCAGGAACTGCGGCTTCGCGAACACCCAAATAAGCTAACCGTTGAGTATGCAATAACTGCAACCGAAGAAAACGAGACACGGACATTGCGTTATTGAATGATGCACGCACCTAAAACGAGCTCGCTGCGCACACCGCAGAGAAGGCAAGTTATATTTATCGATATACCCCATCTCTCGTGCTTCCGCAGTGCGACGATAAGTAACGTCAACAGTCCAGAAGCAAATAGGTGGGCTTTAACATTCAGTGCTAATATCATGGTGGGCCAACCGTAAAATTAACCATCACGGAATATGCCGATGAGTAGCTCTGCAAGGTGCAGGCTGCGTATCGCCTACGCCCTGGCGTCGGCCCCTTTCCAAAAGGAAACGCAACACTCATTATACCACGCTAGCGCATGACACCCACTTCGGATATATGATCGACCTGAAGGATCCGTCGCTCACTTTCTACATCGTGGAATGGGCTAGAATGCGGGCGATAAGACGTGCAACAGGATTCAGCCCATGGGTTGCATTCTGTCCTAGACAAACGTTAATTTACAAACCGTGTACTGAATTTGTTTCCCTGACCATACTCCTCAGTGCAGTCGGGACGCAGTCAGGTTCTGAAAAGACACTGCATCAACAATATGCTAAACGTCAAGTGCCTGCACCCCACAAGTCAATAACGCACGAGCTGAGGCAACCCGAGGCCAAAGTTATTTACCTGGGTCCAGGGCGAAGCCTACCGGCATGCTTCTCTCTTGACCTATCGCATGCATATATTGTGCCGAACATGCATTGCTCCCACTGCATAACGCGGTAAAGCTGCACGGTGCCCGCAGAACAAAACGGAAGGAGACGAGCCTGAAGCGAAGGGTTAGAATGATACATACGGCATATATACTTGATGATAGGCTCTACTGGCAACACTTAGGGTGAACAATGCTCACAAAGCATTTCTAGTGGCTCACAGGTTGGATGCTTAGCATGCGCTGCAAAGGTATTATGCAAGACATTCACCTGCGAAGTGACTGCAGGATGACCGTCGTTCTAGACGCTGG
>NW_024015109.1:0-8978 GCF_000499745.2 Eimeria mitis | reverse complement strand
TAAGAACCAAGAGCTGCAGAACCAGCAGCACAAACAGCAGCAGGATCACCACGAGCAGCAGCAGCAGAAGGAGCAGCAGCAGCTGCAGCAGTCAGAAGGGCCGTAGCAGCAGCAGGTGTTACCTGAAATCCACTGCACAGAAGGGGTTTAGGACGCAACCGCTGGCTCTGCATCTGACGGGTTCATACTCGACAAGCTGCAGATGAGTACAGTCTCGCAACGGGGTGTACATACACCCCAGCGGCAATTCTATTTGCTGTGCCTCAGCTCGCGTTGGCGGCCAAATGTTCCATGAAAAACGGCAGCCTGTTGCTGCCTCATGCTCGTGTACGTCCATCTTTTTCAGCCTTAAACCCTAAATGCCGAAACCCTAAACCCTAACCCCTGATAGAGGTGAGTAAAGGCCTACGATATGCTGCTGGCTGCTCGCGCACCGCAGCAAACACGCAAACACAGCCCCTGCCGACCGGGCACGAGGCTATTCAAAGACAGCCAGATCTAATAGTTTCTTCCTTCTGCTGTTGCTGCTGTTGCTGCCGTCGGTGCTGCTGTCGCCGCTGCTGCTGTTGCCACTGATGCCGCTGTTGTAGCCGCTGCTGTAGCTGCTACTGTTGCCGCTCTTTCTGCTGCTGCTGCTGCTGGGTGAACAGTTATAAAGGAGCCCGCGGGTAGTCCTGCTGCTCATCCGCCTGGCCTCTATGTAGCGATAGCGCAGCAGCAGCAGCGGCAGCGGGGGGCGTCGGCGCTGCCTAGAAGGGGCCTGGAAAGTAGCAGCTTGTTTGTCTTCTGAAAAGTTTGTATATATTTCTATTTAAATACACAAAATGTATCAGCAGGGGCTAGAAATGGGCTGGGGCTTCGGTGAGACGAGGGGGGCGCAGGGCCCCGTGTTGCGGTTTGTCGTTCCAGCAACAAAAATAAGGTGTATAGGTAGCTCACATGCAACAGAATGTGCATGCAAAAGTATAAAAAGGCCGCAACCCAGCAGCAAAAAACATCAACTAACCCGCGCTTCCGGGGCCACTGCTATGGGAAATATGCGGAGCTGCTGCTTATGCTGCCGCTGCTCTGCTGCTGCTGCTGCTGCCGTCTTGTTCAATAGCCCTTCCACTGTTCTATTTTTATGCATAAGTACATACTTTTAAAACAAATAAATGACTAGTATAACACTAGACAGCCACGCAGTTCACCTGGGGTGTACGTGCGGTCACTGTGCCGCTCCCAGCACCCGCCGACCAACGCGGCACATATAGTAAACAGTTTCTTGCATTAGAGTGTTCCTCACAAGCATAGACGAATAAAGTAAAACATTTAGCAGGGAATAGTGAACACCATAACCACAGTCCTCCGCTCATATTGTCTCTCGGGTACAGGGAACCCAGGCACCTGGGTTTTAGGGGTGTAGAGCAATACGGAGCAGCGGTACGGTTGCTGGGGAAGCAGTGCACAGCACAAGTTTCCAGGAGAACAGTTTTCAGCCGTCAACGCGTGTATTCCTGTCTGCCCCGATAGCGCCGTCTATCAATAGTACAGAGTGTATCTACCTTTGTGTGCATCCCCGGCCCCTGGGGGCCCAGTACTTGTTTAACTGTTGACTACGGCTTGGCTTATCCATCATAGGAGCTTGCAGCAGGAGTTGCAGCAGGAACTGCTGCAGCTCAGATAGTGCTCCCCGAGGCCTTTGTGCCGCCGCTGCTAGTAGTGAGGGCATTGTTCTCCTCAGCATTTTCACACTGCTAAGACTAACGAAAGTCTGACGCTAAGGCTGGAGACAGTCTATATACCCGTGGGTCAGTGTATACATTTCCCTAAATACATTTATGAACACCTAATCATATGCTGGTCTCCTGGCGTCGCGAGTCGCATCAACAAATGCAGAGATGTGCAGGAGAAACCACCAGCATGTCATCAACAACTCAAAATATATGTAAAGAGTTCTCCGTGTTTCTTTGCATTTGCCAAAGAACTTCAGTAGGCCGCAAGTCGGCACGCACTGAATATATATTTATTTCGTATGTGAATATACAAAAGTTTTATATGCAGTGTATGCATGTATGAGTATATGTGTATGTAAGGAACAGTATTAGTCCCCCTAGCTTCTATCCCATACACACGAAGAGCAGCTGCCTACGATAGAAAACGGAAACCAAATGCTTGCGGTGTGAACTCAAGCTGATCTATATGAGACAAACAGCAACAGCAAGTATACTGTTCTGGCCTAATAATTTACATCTTATCTTCTGCTCAGAACGAGATATGAATATATATATATATATATATATATATATATATATATATATATATATATATATATATATATATATATCTACGTGTGTGTGCGTGTATGTGTGTGTGCGTATGTGTGTATGTGCGTGCGCGTGTATCTCAATTCGATGACAGAAAAACCTGATGCTTTAACAAACTGCATTGATGCAGCCGGCGGTTTCGAGGGGAAATCCTCAACTTCAGGATACACCGCAAACTCTGAATGAAGTGTGACAAGCAAACGATAGGCAACATGAACAGACAGAAGGAGAAGTAAAGAAAAAGGAAAAAAAAAAGGCAAAATGAATAGACAGAAGGAGAAGTAAAGAAAAAGAAAAAAAAAATCAACAGGCAGCTCAGGAAACGAAAGAAAAAACATCAGCACACGAACTAACAACGAAAAGGAAACGAATCCGGCAGCAACGAGAGACAACACTCTGCCAGCAGAGCAGCAGACTGCGCGCTGCTTGCTGCTAGTTTTGTATCTCTTTCTCTGTCTCCTTGTTCTATAAATATCTTCACTTCTTCTCGGGACTGCGAAGAAGAAACAAGAAAGTTCTTCTTGGCCACATCGACGGGGTTGTCCGTTGATACTGCTGTTGCTGCTGCTGGTGCTGTTGCTGCTGCTGCGTCCGCTGCTGCTGCACCCGATGCCGCCGCATCCGCTGCTGCGGCAGCTGCTGCGCAGTTGAGGATATCATAGAGAGCTTCAGCTGCAGCAACCACAAGAGGCTGCGGGTGCTGACCGACGGCAGCAGCAGCATCAAACTGAAGCAGCAGCGTCTTTATTGCTGCAGCAAGGAGCCTTACATTTGTGTCCTCGAATGACAACCCATAATCTAACCACAGCAGGACGCTCACCCACGCGCTCAGCAGGACCTGCTGCGCTTGTAGATACAGCTGCTGCTGCGTTGGATGCAGCAGCCAATGAGAAGCAGCAGCAGAGCCGCATGCAGTCCCAGCCTGTACCTCAGACACACGCAAGCAAGAGAACACCCATGCTACTGCTGGTGCTGCTGATGATTCTGTTGCTGCAGCTGCTGCTGTTGCAGCACCGCTTGCTGCCCTTGACCTGCAGATCAAAGGCCTCCTGTCTTACCTCAGGAGCAGCAGTTGCTGCGGTGCTGCTGAGCGCCTCGTGCAGTGCTTGCATGTCTGCTGCTGCTGTCTTCATCGCCTTCCTCAACCACAGAGTCCTAGTATTTACTTGTGAGTTTCTCATTGCTGGTGCTGATGTTGGTGTTGGTGCCGCGGTTGCTGCTGTTGTTGCTGTTGCTGTTGTTGTTGCCGTTGCTGTTGCTGCCCCCTCGTTGCAGGAGCTGCTGCTGTGGCTGCTGCTGCTGCAGCGCCAGCAGCTGCAACAGCTCGTTGCTGTTCCTCCCCTTAGGTCCTGCAGCGCTGCCACGGCGGCTCCCTTGTGATGCAGTGCGCAGACGCTGGCCAGCACCACAGCCCGCCGCACTGCAGCAGCTGCTGCATCTGTTTTCGTCTCCTTTGCTCTATCTCCCTCTGTCTCTGTTCCTCCCCGCGTCTTTGTCTGTGCCTTTGTCTCGGCCTCCATAGCAGTCATATTTTCTGTCTGCGCCGTCCCCTGAGGCCCTACGTGTTGCTGCAGCAGCAGCAGCAGCAGCACACGGGCTGCAACTTGCATTGAGAAAAGCGGGTCACCATATATGTTCATCGGCTCTTCTTCAAATAGTCTCTCGACCGCAGCAACTGTTGCTTGCTGCTGCTGCTGCTGCTGCTCCTGCGTTGCTGCCTCTTCCTCTCTTAACCCTGTCAAGGCGTTGCTGTTGCTGCTGCTGCTGCTGCCACTTATGCCGCCGCCGTGGCGCAGCTGCCTCCACAGCAGCCGGCAGACATCTCTCTCTGGGAAAATCTGCATAAACACAGAACACTTACACAACCTCACGTGCTGCAGTAGCTGCTGCTGCAGCACCCCCGCAACAGCAAGCGAAGCAACAGAAACAATAAAGCCAACAGAAGCAAGGCCCGCAGCAGAAACCTTAACCGAGGTAGCCTCTGAACACACAGCACCAGCAAGCAGAAGCGAGCAACAGAAGGAAGCAGCGAGAAGCAGCCTGAGTCTCCTTACCCTAGAGAGGAGCTGCAGCAGCAGCTGAAAGAGAGCGCCTGCCTCCAGCCCGTGAGGCTCGTTACTAAGGATTGGAGTTGCTGCTACAGTCAGCAGCAGCTGCACTTCTTCTGTATGCCCGCTGCTTTCCTTATATGCTGCTGCTGCTGCTGCTCCACAAGCTGTTGTAGATCCTGCTGCTGCCAGCGGGAGGCGACAGAGCAGCGCAGCAGCAGCAGCAGATGCTGCTGCTGCCGCTGCTTCTCTCACGGCGACGTCTTCATCCTGCAGCCAAAGCCACAACAGATAGAAGCACGAAACCAGATGATGTATCTGTAACTAAGCTATGCGGCAGGTGTGATGCATGCATCTGCTGCTGCTGCTGGTTTACTGCTGCTGTTGCTTTTGAGTTTATACAGGCAAATATTTTTGACGCATGCAGGCTGGTTGTGCTTGTTGCTGCTGCTGCTGCTGCTGTTGCTGCTGATGCTTCTTCTGGTGCTAGCTAAGACAAACCTGCAGCAGCAACAGGAAAGCCCTCCAGACTCGAAGTTTCGCCCAGGAGCAGCAGCTGCCAGAGCCCAGCCCGAGGCCGTGCATGCAGGGCAGAGGCAGCCCGGAGATGCTTAGCGCCTACGCAGGAGACGCAGCAGCAGACAGCAAGCAGCGGCGATTGAATACAAAGCCACGCATTCTGTTTATACACGAACACAATTCTATTTCTTCCTCTTCACCTTAATACGTAGGACAGCTAGCTATTCGTGGCTGCAGCTAGTTGCAGCTAGCTGCTCGTTCTTGCAGCTAGCTGCTACTGGATACTAGCCGCTGCAACGTAGAAGCCCCTCATCCCTCTACCCAACGTAAATATACTTCTACCTGAAGGCTACCTGACAGCAACAACTTCATTGCTTTTCTATTGGATTCATCTTCGTCTCTATTATCGTCTCTTTACGTGCTCCTCAGTCTGCGTCTATTTTCTTTGTCTGCAGCAACTTGTCTCTATTTCTATTTTGTCTGCAACAGCTTGCTATTGTTCTCTACTTCACTATCTATTAAATTTTAATATTTATGTGGATGCCAGCGTTATATTTCTAGGATGTTTAGCCGTCACACTTGCATATGTCATTTTCTCTGTGTGTATGCATTTTCAGCTTCCTGTATCTGTATTTTCATAGCATTTGTCTCCCTTTGATTTCTCTTTTTTTATTATTTTTTCTTCTTTCTCAACTTACCTCTGCTGCTCTTAGCCTGACAGCCACTTCTTGCGTTGGCTGAGCGCACCGCAGCACCGCGGAGGCCCACAGACCGGCCCATAGATTCTGGGTTGCTTTGAAACATATCGAAGCACCGCTCGCCTCGCTGCTGCTGGTTGTGTTCTTGTTGCTGCTGCTGTTGCTGCATGTGCTTCTCTTGCTGCTGCTGCTCTTGCTGCTGCTCATACAGCTGTTACTATTGCCGGCTGAAGCAGCGGAGCATCGGAGGAGTGCAGCACCCAACCGCGTCCAGGCGGCGGCAGCGCCGTTGCTGGTAACAGCAGCGGCAGCAGCCGGAGCTGCAGCAGCAGCTGCTGCAGATGCTGCTTCCTGCGGGTGCAAAACGCAAGACTCCCTGCAGAGCCGAGGATGTGCTGCAGCAAAAGCGGCGAGCGAAGCCAACACCTCGCAGGCGGCCACGCTCAAGGGGTCAGAGCTGGTGCGGAGACCCCACAGTAAGTCTGTAGATTCTGCTGCCCCTGGGATCGCCTCGCTCGAGCCGATCCCGATCCCGATCCCACGCCGGCTGGTCATGAGGCTCCAGCACAATTTCCATAGATTCGTGAGGCCTTTGGCGGTGATCTCTGCTGGCTCCAAGGCCTCAGCTTCTGGCTGCTGCCCTGGCCCCTCACTACAGCCCTCTGTAAACCCTAAACCCTCAGAAAACATCTGCGTAGACTGTAAACCCTCATATCTAAATGTACAGTGAACCCTCGTTAAGTCAGCCGCTGCTAGCAACGCCACCTCAACGGCCTGCGGATGAACTGATAAGGCAATCGCATCCTGGAGGATTCTAGCCACCTTTTCCAGCGACCGCAAGTGTGCTGCTGCTGCTGCTGCTGTTGCTGCTGCTGCTGTTGCTGCTGCTGCGGGCCGGAGGGGTCTGAGGTGCCGCTCTACAAGAAGACCCAGCGAAACCGCCTGGAGAGCCGGCAGGCCTACATGGCGGATGAAGGAGGGTCCTCTGGTCGCAGCTGCTCTTGCTGCTGCTGCTGCTGCTGACGATGATATTCCTGTATCTATTTCTTCGTCGTCCGGGGGCAGCTCTAACGCTGCTGTGCTCGCTGCTGCAGCTCGGCCCCACAGCTCCTCTTTGTATCTCTCGGGGACCACAAGCGCCACAGCCCGCAGCACCTGCAGCAGCAGCACCCTCTCCACCGAGCTACGCCGACCAGTTGCCTGCCCTTCTGCTGCTGTTGCTGCTGCTGCCTGCTGCAGATGCCAGCCCATTTTCTGCAGCTTCTGAGACAGCTGGGTGCTCTTCACCGCCCCCAGCGCCTCCTCAACCAAACCTGCAGCCTCGGGGCGGCTCAACAGCTCCAACGCCAACAGCAGCAAACCGCTCCGTTCGTTTGCGTCCAGGCGGCACTGCATCCAATCTGCAGCTGCAGCGTTTGCTGCAGCAGGAGCAACAGAAGCAGCACCTGCGGGGGCACAAGAAGAGTTATTGAGGCACCCCGTAGCAGCTGAAGCTGCGTCAAGTACGCCGGCTGCCCGTTCAGGTGGAGCAGCAGCAGACGCCGCTGCTGCTGCTGCAATGAGGGCCTCTAAAAGGCTTTCAGCCCCCCACGTGCGACCCCTCTGAAGCACGTAGGAAGCCAAGGCGCGCGCTGCGAGGGCGCGGGAAGCAAATGACACAGATCCTAGACAGCAGCACAAAGAACGCAGCAGCAGCAGCAGCCACGAGGAGGCCTCTCCGTCCTCTCCTGCTGGCTGGCGCACCCCAAAGGAAGCGCTTGTAACCAGCTGCCGTGAAGCAGCAATAGCTGCGCCAGCAGACCCCTCCATAACGCGTGCCTGCGTTGAGCAGCTGCTGCTACAGCAGCAGCAGTTAGAGTTGATGCTGCTGTCGGGAGCCCCTGCTGCAGCAACCGCTCGCAGCTGAGCCAATACTGCATATGGGGGGCTTCTCTGCAACAGAGTCTCAAGGGCGGGGAGATCCGAAGCAGCGATGGAACTAAGGTCTGTGCGGGTCAGCAGCAGCAGCACAGCGACTGCTGCCTCCTGCTGCTGCTGCTGCTGCTGCTGTTCAGCTGACTCTGCTGAGGGCAAACTCCCCACGGGCAAACGGTTGACCAACGCTGAAGCCCCCGAAGGCCCCTGAGCTGCCAGTCCACGGATGAGCAAAGCAGCACTTTGTGGTATTACCAGCTGCTGCTGCTGCTCCTGCTGTTGCTGCTGCTGCTGCTGCTGGTTCACCTGCGTCGGGATCTGCTGGTGTTGCTGTTGCTGTTGCTGGTGGATCTGGTGGCAGCTCTGGGGGGTGGACTGCAGGCGGCTGTTGTTGCCTGCACGCGTCGTGTTGTGTGTGGCTGTACTGACAAGCGGGATGAGAGCCCGCGCTAGGAGGGGGCGCAGCCGAGGAGCAGCAAGAGACAAGAAATCTATGGACAGCAAGCCGCTCCCTGCCCCTGAGTGTGTGCGCAGCGCGGCGCCGCTGCAAAATTCAAAGGCGTTGGCAGACGCGCGCTGAGTCTGCAGACCAACACATCAGCAACAGCAGCAACAGCAGCAGCAACAGCAGCAGCAACAGCAAAATGCACACAGGCAGACGTTGCTGCACACACCTGACGGTGTCTATTGTCGTTCCTCGTGAGAGCCTCAGGCTTGGAGGCTTTGAAAAGCAACAAACCCCAGCACGCGTTGTCACTAGTGATTACATTTAGGGTTTAGCGGTTAGGGTTTAGGGTTTAGGGTCTAGGGTTTAGGGTTTATGGAGCGGCATTACTTCGTCGTCCGTTCCCGCCAGGCGCTTGGTGGCAGCAACTTGAAGAGAGCTAGCAGCGCTGCGCACGGGAAAGTCTGCTGAGGAGACAGTTTGAATGGAAACAGCGAGCATTGCAACAGCAAGCGTCATTGGGGGGTTAGATCTGGGGTGTACAGACAGCTCGGGGGTCTCGACTTCTCCTGTAGCAGACGTCGGCGGAATAACATTCTTGGCAGCATATTCAGTTGGTGCCTCTGGCAACCCCGTCGGCTGCTGCTGCAGTGTGCTGCTGTTGGTGCTGTTGTTGATATTGCCGTTGCTGCTGCTGTCGTTGTTCCTGCTGCTGCACCCGCTGTTGCAGCTGCAGCAGGAGCGCAGCGCATCATCCGCTGCTGCTGCTGCTGGCAGCACATCGCATGCTGCGAGCTCAGGAGATGTGGCAACAAACGACCGCAGCAAATTCAGGGCGTGGACTTGCGCGCCGAGAGCTGCGCCAGAGACACAGATAAACCAAAGTCAAGACAGAGACAAAAGTAGATACAGAAAGACAAAGACAAAAGGACAAGGGGAGACGGATATAGGAAGCAAATAAACATATAAATATATATACTTAAGCTGCACGAAACACCTCCTGTGCCTCTCATTGCAGCCGCAGCTGCTGCGGCTGATAGCGTGGCCA
>NW_024015108.1:0-9003 GCF_000499745.2 Eimeria mitis | reverse complement strand
TAAACATGCATCGCAACGCACGTCGGAACGCCTTCGTACTTCGGACGTTGCATGGAAAGAGGTAGCTTCGTCGAGATATAACCACCATCTTTGTGTGCTTCCTTCTAATAGAGGAGAAGCCACCAACAGCTGTAGCTCTTCTGCTGTAATTTGGAGACGAATATTAAAGTCGAGAGAACCTAGGTATTCATCTTTAGGTCATACACCACATACCATTGGATGGCGTGTCCGTTAACTTCATAGCAAAACGGAGTTGATGTACCTTCCTCGGACTCTCCCAACACTATAAGTGACAACACCATTGTTTTATGTTCTGTAAAATGCAGATTGTATACGCGCTCAACTATCACATGATTAAGGCTACATACATACAATAGACCGTTTGAGAGGCAGAACGTGATGCAAACTCATCAGCGGACTAATTGATATGTGGCTATTTAAAAGAGCTGCTACATACATTCGGCCAAGGAATAGTAGCAGATGCACACAACATACTGCTCCAGCAATTAAACAAAAAAAAAACGACTGGTGAATAAACGGGCAGATATTTCGGAGGACAAAAGTAAACAGTGTAGTCAAAAAACAGTAGGTAGCCAAAAACGGCTAGTCAACCAATGATATAACCAAGCAATTGACTAGCGATCGATCGAATAGCGGAACAGGACATTAAAAGAACTAGAGGAAAAAGCAGGCAAAGAACCGGACAGAGAATTGCTCTATTCTGTTGGTTTTATGGCTGCGCAAGGCGGAAATAGTTAGCAAGCAACAGAACACTCGGCTCCGGAAGTTGCATTTGCTGTTAATTGCGTATCTGCTGTTTTACAACTGTCGCTGATGACCTTACATAATGTGTTGTCTCTCCTGCTGCGTTGGCGAGGAGATTGAAACGAGTGCAGTTGTTGAAGCTGTTGAGACTCTTCTTAGCTGCGCTGAAAGTGTTAGTATTGGGCAGGCCTGACTATTGGAAATGCTTCCATGATCCCGAAGTTAATGAATCTTGTAATTTCACGATGTCTACTGTTTCATGTCGTTTGCTGATTTTGTAGCTGGACTTGAATTTATATGCTGTACACTACAAAAACGCTGAGCTGTGCACCTAAAAAGCACTAATACTCCGTGCAGAAAAAAAGTATCCAGATTTTAGGAGGATTTGGAAAAGTTATGCAGTTGACTTAATGTCTGCCATACACCCGCTTGCTGGCATCTTGTTTTATAAACAAAATTTTTCCAATGTGTAAGCTTTCTATGGCATGTATTGCCAAGTCGCAAGAACATCCTTTGCATATTTACAGCAACACCAACAAAGCATGTTGATGTCCAGCGCAGCATCGGCTCCGCATGCGCCTTACCGAATCAACGCACTTACTGTGGGCCGATCGACTCGACTACAGATGGTAGTAAGCTGCTCACACTGGCAATACGTGCATTGAAGACAGTTGGAGACAGCCGAAGTTTGGACAGGCCCAGCACCGACCAGTACGGGAATCTGTCCTGCAAACCCTATGCAGTCGTACACACCAAAAAGTATAAGGCGCTATACAATGCCGAATTAGGCCGTCTTGAAATACAGAGCCCACTTGTAGAAGGCTATAGAGACCCATTCGCAATGCTACAGTCAACCAACGGGCCTGCAAATGGCATGCAGTGTATTTCTACGTGGCTTGCGCGATAGGCGCAATACACGCGACGCACCGTCTGGGTGCTCACTGTAATCCTGCAGCGCGTGGGAACTCAACCCCAGCTGTGAACGAGGGCCGAGCGAGACGAGACAACGCTTCACCTACGGAGCCACATGCACTTGTGCAACACAGAATATGGACCAACACCGGTACTCCCCTATACCGGAAACCGCATGCAGGTTGTGCTGGAAACAGTCCTACTAGATGTGAATGCACTTTACTTACAACGCTGAGTGGCAGTATACACCACAACACATGGAACAACACGGGTATACACACGTGACAAACAATGCATGCATGCAGTGCCGGAAACAGTCCCCAATGATGCGCGTAAGTACACGCCGCTAGCCGCAACGAACAACGAGACCGAACATGCACTAGGCACGTCTGCAGCTCGTCCATGCCGCCAGACTCAACTCAACCACCGTGTGTCTACGCATGACATCAGACTCTGCATGCTGGAGCGATCCGCGCCAGGCCCATCTGAAGTGCCTTCTAGGGACTGTACACAATTCCAACTCGCAGTGGGGTTGCGCGCAGCGAAAGCAGGAAATCGCCAACTGAGAGCATTGCAGTATACCGAAAAAACAACTGTAGCCACAGCATTGCAAGCTTCGACAAGCAAAGTGCGTAGTTGAGAAGGCCCAGAGGCAAGCTAATGGCAACTAAATTTACTGTGGCACACAGCTCGCCTGACTACTCAACAACGCAACAAGAAGCGGACGGTTTCACATCTCAGCATAGCAACCCCTCCGCTACAGCATGCCTGCTACAGCATGTCTGCTAACGATCACCCACTGAATACAGTGAGTAAAAATACATTTGTTCTATACCGCAGCATTGCACACACACCGATACACAATCGTCACAGTTCCAAGAGGTTGCAGCCATGGGAATGGGGCTGCGCTATTTAACTAGGGTGCTGGCGGCAACGGCGCGGCACCAACATGCGGCAGCGGAATGCGTCAACCAGCAGAAATAAGCTTGCGGGGACGGCGTCGTGTCCATACTACACACTTTCTGCGCCAGTTTTTGCTTCAGTACCATCCGGCGTAATGGCGCGTTTCAGAGCACAAGACAAAACCGCCACGAAATTCATGCGAAAGCAAAGCGCCCAATTTCAACATTTCTTGTTGGTTCTCCAACCGGTACGTCTCAGTATCCGTCCTTGCTCAGCTGCTTACCCTATATAGCGCATTGAGCCCCATTGCGTACCACTGCTTCTAATGACAGACAATGCAGTGAAACTGCGCTGGCGCCATCCGAAGGTTGGACACTCCCTGCACACATCAGTACAGAAGACGCTTCTGCAGATCCTGTTCAGTCGCATATGCCGGCGAAAATACCGTTTTGTGTAGCGCCGAAACATATCTCGATACACAGCCCCTATGTGTAGCACGCTATACAGACAAGTTCAGAGTGGGGCGATCAACCAACGGGCCGGCTAATGGCATGTTCCACGTTTGTAGGTGGCTTGTGTGGCAAGCGCAATACATGTGACGCACGGTCTTCGTGGTCACCGTAATGCTCCGGCGCGTAGGAACTCAAAATCAGCTGTGTAAGCGGGTCGAGAGGGGACGTGAATACGCTTCACCTACGAGGTCGCAGGCCCGAGTGCAACACAGAATACGGAATGACACGGGTACGCGCATATGCCTGAAATCACATACATGTTGTGCCCAAACGAGTCCTCAATCACGCACGTAAGTACACGCCACTAGCCGTAAGTAACAATGAGACCAAGCATGCACTAAGCACGTTTGCAACTCGCTGATGCTGCAAGAATCAACTCAGTCATCATGTGGCTACGCATGATATCAGATCCTGCATGCTGAAATGATACGCACACGGCACACCCCGTGTGCGTATCATTTCAGCATGCAGTGCCTAGTAGAGACTATAAGCAATTCCAACTTACAATGCGGCTGCGCGCTGCGACCGCAGGAAGTATCCAACGAAGGACTTCAGTGTACCAAACAAACTACCGTAGCCACGGAGCTGCAAACTTCGACAAGCAAGGTGCGTAGTTGAGGGGGCCCCGCGGCAAGCCAATGACAACTAAATTTACTGTGGCACACTGGGCTCATGGGACAACTCAACATAGAGCAGAGAGGTTCGCATCTGAGCATCGTGACAATTCCCCTACAACCAGCAGACAAGGAACGCGCGGTGACGTCGTCGTCTCCACATAACACACGTGCGCTGCCCATTTTCGCTTAAGTCCTACCCGGCGTAATCGCACGTTTCAGATCACAAACGGAACCGCCACGAAACACGACAGCTGGACTACATGCAAACGGACAATTCCAAAGGCCTGCGGTTGTTGTTGGTTCTCAAATATTACGTTTCAGTAGCAGCCGCCGCTCCAGTGAGTGCCCTATAGTACACACAGAGCGGCTTAACGACTCACTGATCCCCATGACCGAGCATGCATGGAAGCAGCATTGGCGTCATCCAAAGGTTGGACAGACGCTGGGTTCATCAGTACAGGACGCTCTTCTGCAGATCCTATGAAGTCGTACGGGCCAGCACAAATACGGTTTTGCGTAGTGCCAGATTATTTCACTTCGATACACAGCCCTTATCTGTAGCACGCTGTAGAGACCAGTTCGCAGCGGAGTGATCAACCAACGGGTCAGCAAATGGCATGCAGTACTTTTATAGGCGGTTTGCGTGGCAAGAGTGGCGCATGCGACGCACCGCCTGCGTGCTCCCCTTACTACTGCGGTGGCTATCCACTCACAACTGAAGGTTAAAAACGTGTCGACAGGAGACGTGGATGCGCTTCATATACGAGGCCGCAGGCCCATGAGCACAACGACACATGGAACGACACGGGTACACACACATGACAAACAACGCAGACACGTTGTGCCAGAAACAGTCCTAAATAACGCACCTGAGTATATTCCACTAGCCGTAACAAACAACGAAACCGAGCATGAGCTCAGCCACTTGGCAGCTGGTCCATGCAGCCAGAGTCACCTCAGCCATTGTGTGGCTGCGCATGAGAACGCACCTGAACAATCTGTACACAGCGCATCCCAAGTGCATTATACAGGCTATAAGAAATTCCAACGCACAACGCGGCTGCGCTCAATGAACCAAGGAAGTGTCCAACAAATGAATGCAGTACACCAAAGAAACGAGGTAGCCACAGCATTGCAAGCGTCGACAAGCAAAGTGCATGGTTGCGGAGGTAAAGCGGCAAGCTAATGTCAACTAAATTTACTGTGGCATACAGCTCGCACTACTACGGAACAACGCAACAAGAAGGGGACACTTTCACATCTCAGCACCGCGACTCTTTCCCTATAGCATGTCTGCCAACGATCACACCAAATACAGTGCCTAAACATATACATGTGTTGCAAGAGCGCAGTGTACGCAGACCGATAAACGATCACCCTAGTTCCGGGGCGCTGCAGCCTTCACGACAGGGCAATGCTAGCTAACTAGGGAACTGCTGAGAACGCCGAATTAAACATCGACGTGGAGCAGCACAACGGGTCACCTAGCGGACGTGAGCATGCAGTGACGTCGCCGTTCCATATGACACACTTGCTGAGCCAGTTGTTGCTTCAGTACCATCCGCTGTAATCTCATATGACAAATCGCTAAGCGACACGCCAGCTGGGCTACGCCAGTTGAACTACATGAGAAGGCAAAAAGCCAACGTTCAACCTTCGTCGTTGGTTCTCCACTCCTACGTCTCATAAACCGTTCGCACGTGGCCCTTCACGCTATGGAACGCATTGCGCCGCTCAAAGACGTGCTGTTACCCATGACAGAGAATGCAATGAAACAGCGCCTCCGCCTCCCGAAGGTTGGACACGCCCTGGAGACATCAGTACAGGAGACGCCTCTCCAGATCCTGTGCAGTCGTACATGCCAGCGAAAATACGGTTTTGCGTAGCGCCGAAACATGCCATGTCGATGCACAGCCCTTATCTGTAGAACGCTGTAGACACACTTCAGGGTGGGGCGGTCGACCAAAGGGCAACCTAATTGTATGCAGGGCTGATCTAAAGGAATATTCTGGCACTCGTGGCATTTGTGACGCACAGTCTGCGTGATGACTGTACTAATCTGGTGGCTAGCCACTCACAGCTGGCGACAAAAGAGCGAGTCCCACGGCAACATGACAGCAAATCACCTACGATGTTGCAGGAACATGTGCATCACAGCGCATCGACCGAAACAAGCACTCGCATATACCGGGAACGGCATGCATGTTACGCCGAAAACAGTCCTCAGTGGCGCACGTAAGTACACACCACTAGCTTTAGTGAACAAGGCGACTGAACATGCACTAAGCACGTTTGCAGCTCGTCTATGCCGCTCGAGTCAACTCAACCATCGTGTGTATACGCACGATACCAGACTCTGCATGCTGGAACGGTCCGCGCCACGCGCATCTCATGCACCTTCTAGATGATGTACGCAATTCCAACTCACAATGGCGCTGCGCGATAAGGGCGAAGGAAGTGTGTGTCGAACTGAGAGCATTGCGGTTAACGAAAGAAACAACGGTAGCCTTACAAGCCTCACCAAGCAAAGTGCACGGTTGCGGAGGCCCCGGGGCAAACTAATGGCAACTAAATTTACTATGGCGCGGGTTGCGCACGAGGATTCAACAACGGAGCTCAACAAGAAGCGGAGAGTTTCATATGCCTGCATCACAGTCCGTTCCCTACAAGATGTCTGCGAACTGTTGCACCCAACTACGGTGCATTAGCATTACACGTGTTTTGCATGAGTGCAGTGCACGCAGACCGCTAATATATCACCACGGTCCCAAGACGTTGCAGTCTTGGGAACGGGGCCATCCTAGTTAGTTTGGGGGTTGGTGGAGACAGCGGGACCAACAGCCGGCAGCAGATTGAGGTATCCAGCAGATGTTAGGTTGCGATGACGTCGTCGTGCCTATATGACACACTTCCTGTGCCGGAAGTTGCTCAAGTACCATCAGGCGTAATCCCACATTCCAGAACACAAACGGGAACGCCGCGAGACACGCCATCTGGACTACATGCTGGCGCACAATGACAAAATTCAGCATTTCTTGCTGGCTTTTCATGCTGACGTTCCCGTAACAGACCCGGCTCCATTGATCTTGCAGTGTTAGACTGAGCCACTCAGTGGCATATTGCTCATCATGGCAGACAGTGCGTTGAAACACTGGTCGCGCCATCCGAAAGTTGGACAGGCCCCAGTATCAGTGACGCTTCCGCAGATACTATGCAGTCCTGCACGCCCGCCAACGTACAGTTCCCATTCTCCAACGCACCAGTGCTCTCATTTTCTCCGCCGCCCTGCGACTTCTTTAACGCTGCAACAAGTCTAGCTGCTGTCTTCTTCTCTGACCCTCACTCATGCAACGTACATGAACCGAAAAACTTGACGGAGTTTTGGACCTAACTCCCGACATCTGGAGGGGTCCATGATAAGCAGGCATTAGGCGCATGATCATTGTCACCGCATGCAGCAGCCCCCCTGTTCCTCATGCGTGCAGCGCGCTGCCTGCAAAATCGAGAATTTGCCGGCGTTCATCGAGCGCCTTTGTCAGAGGAGGCGGCAAAATGAACCTCCAGGGTAATAATCAGGAGTCCGGCACAGTATCATGGCCTGTGCATGCCCATAGGTCAGCAAAACATCCTAGTCGCGGGGCAGTAGTATCGGTCAACTGACACCAGGCCGGTTCGTCCATGGTGCCTGGACTCACAATCACCGCCAGGTGCACAGACAAAAAGACAGTGTAGCGTTCCTTCCATCCTTTAGTTCTCACGACCAGCTACCTCTCAATCACGAAACACTGCACTCACCAACAGAAACACTCTAGTCGCGTGATAAAAAAACACTGCATGAGCCAAAAAGTAGGCATGCTGCTCATGCACCATGCGCAGTAAAGCCAATATTCGTGTTAAACCTGGTCACCGACGGCACCTGAATACCTCTCAATGTTTTCCGCAGGAGGCAGCATGGCAGCCGCGAGCAACACGCTAGCTGCTGGCATGCACAGAAGCTACCGCATCTCCCGTTTTCGTCCAACATACAACCACTCAACGGCGAGTTAAACCCCGGCCTTGCAAGCCGCATGTCCACCGTTCAACGCCTCGCAGCACGCGCAAACGTGACACGAAATACAACACAAGATACAACGGAACTTCCTGTGCTTCGCCACCTGCCCAGTTCCTCCCAATGCAAAACCGAGCCACGAATAACAGTCTGTTCAGCACCGTTTCCCGCATGGCGATCACCACTCTTCACGCTATCGCCTGTACATTTGCGGTCCACCCCCTTAAGCAAACAGCAAAACATCGTTGTTTACCACGTAATATATTCCACTCCTACCTAAACGTGGGCACCCGTTGAGAGTCAAAGCCAGCCGTTTAAATGCCTTCGGGGAAGAAATGGAGCCAGAAGCGACACCCGGGCTCCAGGAGCTGCGCAGTTGCCCTCCCAGCGCTCTTCATGCATTTGCCAATTGGAGCCGCCTCTGCAGGGCAGACCAACTCACGTCCCTCGTGTGGTAGTCGTATCGAAGAGCCGAAACGACGCAGCTTCTCCCACCACTGGCGCAAACCGAAGCTCCTTGAAATACAAACACAACACAACTATCCAGTGCTACTGTTGTGCTTTAGTTCATATGACTGGGTACGTCTCAAAATGCAATCCGCCACGCAGCATTGCACTCACCAGCAGGCACAACCCAGCTGCATGTTGCTCAACTCTCCATGCGTGAGAGGATTGGCGAATGACTGGTTCAAAAGGTGTATCAAGCCAAACTGACGAGCGATCCGTTATCACTGACGGCACCAGTATACTTGTCAAAGTATTCCACACGCGGCATCATCGAGGGCACGGGCAACGCACTTGCTCCTAGCATGCGCAGAACCTGCCCATGCCGCTGCTACTCTTCACCAATCCAGCACAGGCCAGCGCATGTCCTTACCACCGCTCAAAGTTCTGCTCTCTCGACTGGCACTACGTTCCGTTGTTGATTGGGCACGGGTGCAATTGCAAACACCCAATGGCACGCCCGAACATACTGCAGAAGATAGAAGGTCTTCGGCACCGTCCAGAATCAGTAACCGGCCTGTCACGGATGTTGTAATCTTCGCAAGCACGCGCGTGGTTGGCAGCCTTATTCAGTACAGCCGCATGCAAAAGATGGAGCAATACAAGCCACCGTATCCACCTGCGCTGAAATGCGGTGTACTTGCATATATTTGTTATCGAGCGCAACACTGCTGCTGCACGGTCGGTACTGGCCGCCAGTGCGTACCGACGTGCACGGGCAGCATGCCAGAACCCCACTGAG
>NW_024015107.1:0-77044 GCF_000499745.2 Eimeria mitis | reverse complement strand
GCTGCTGCTGCTGCTGCTGCTGCTGCTGCTGCTTCGGGAGACTGCGTCGGCACTCTTGCTGTGGTTTCGGGTGCAGTGGTTTGTGAGGGGCCTGGACGAGGGATGGAGTGAAGAGCTTCTGCTGCTTCTCTTGCTGCTGCTGTTCTGCGCGCTGCTGCTGCTGCTGCTTCAGTCGCTGCTTTTGCTGCTGCATCTGCAGCCGCAGCAGCAGAATCAACAGAAGCAGCAACAGCAGCACCAGCAGCAGCTTCAGTGCCGTTGCACGAGGAGATGTGAGCAGTGGAGAGTCTACAGAGTCCCGTAGAGACAGCAAAGCGTATGATTTTGCTGCTGCTGATGGTGCTGCTGCTGCTGCTGCTGCTGCTGGCGCCCGCGCCGCTGTCTTCGTTGTTCATAGCTGCTGCAACGCTCAAGCAAGACAGCGGTGGCATGCAGTCCCGCTGCTGCTCTTCCGCGAGGCGCTGCTGCAGCTGCTGCAGCTGCTGCAGCTGCTGCTGGAAGCCACAGTTTGTTGTTTTTAGCTTCTGTTGCTGCCGGCGCACCAATGTCTCCAGCTGCAGCAGCACGCCGTCTGCATGCAGCAGCAAAGCGCTGCTGCTGCTGCGTTCGAGGACATGCAGCAGCAAGCGAGGCACTGATACCATAACAGGCAGCGTGTGCTGCTGCATGCTGTTGTCAGTGCTGCTGCTGCTGCTGCTACTCCTGCTGCTGCTGCTCCTGCGCGCCGCTGCCGTGCTCCTGGCTATTCGAGTGTCTCCACTCTCCCCGCCGTCTACGGAGTCGCCTCCCTGGCTGCTGCTGCTGCTGCTGCCGCTGCTGCTGCTGCTGCTGCTGCCCCTATACCTCCAATACGCCTCAATGACCCTGGCCAGAAGATTCACTACCAGGTTAACTGCGACGGTGCCGCTGGTGTGTACGTACACCGCGCGGGCAGTGCATGTGCTGGTGCTGCTGCTGCTGCTGCTGCTGAGGCCTGAGTCAAACAGAACAGTTGCTGCTGCTGTTTCTTCGGTGTGCAGCAGCGGCGGCAGCAGCAACGCAGCAGGCGGCAGCTCTTCAGGCAGCAACAGAGCGCCTCGTGCCCTGCAAGCAGCTTCTACCGGCGCTTGCCACCTCTTTGCTGCTGCTGGGGTTGCTGCTGCTTCTGCTGCTTCAGCAGGAGCAGCAGCAGCAGCAGGAGCAGCAGTTGCTGCGCGGAGACCTGCAGCAGTTACTGTGGGGAGACAGTAAAGAGACATTATATGAGATAAATAAGTTGCAGCAGAGACGCTTGCATCTCCACTGTCTGCTTCGGTGGCCCCGCGCCACCACCACCTTCTCGCCGGGGAGCAGCTGCTGCTGCAGCTGCTGCTGCTGCTGCTGCTGCTGCTCTGTGAAGCTGCAGGCGAATCAGGAGCGTTCAGTGGTTCATGCGCAGCAGCCGCCATACCCTGGATATTGTTGCTGCTGCTGCTGCAGTCTGCTGCCTCCTGCTGCATGTCCTGCAGCTTCGGTGGCCTTTTGTGCTGCAGTCCTCGCTGCCCTGCTTCTGCTGTTGCTGCTGCTGTTGTTGCTGCTGTTGCTGCTGCAGCACCAACTGCGGGACGGTTGTCATTGGTGTGTGCTTTTGCTGCTGCTTCTGCAGCAAGCTGCGCCGAGGTGCGAGCAGCAGCAACAGCAGCAGTTAAGAGGTCAGAAGGCAGCACGGAGAGACAGCCTGCTGCATCAACGAAGCAGCGGCAGCAAATCCCTTTTGTTGCTGCTGCATGCAACCGCAGCGAAGCAAATGCTGCCGATGGCAGCAGCAGCAACTCATGGGCCGTCAGCAGCACCCCCACACTGCTGCAGTCCGTCTGCTGCTGTCTGCTCTGTTGTTCCTCACGCGAGTGCTGCAGTTTCTGCTGTTGCTGCTGCTCCTCCCGCGATTCCTGCTTCTGCTGCTGCTGCTGCTGCTGCTGCGGAGGCGGCAGCGGCGGCAGCACCAACAGCCCAAGCAACTCAATACACCCCGCTCTGAACGCGCACGTCCTCGCCACTGCATGCAGCAGGCACAGCCGCAGCACGAACTGCAGCAAGCTGGGGCTTGGTGATGGTGGTGATGCTGCTGCTGCAGTTGCTTCTGCTGCTGCTGCTTCTGTTGCTGCTGCTTCTTCTGCTGCGGTGACTGCTAGCTGGGCGGACTGCGCCTCTATCCCTCCGTCAGGTCCCGCCATACTTTCTTTGCTGCCGATGTGTCTGCTGCTGCTGCTATTGCTGCTGGTGGTGTTGTTGCTGCTGCTGCTGCTGTTGCTGTTGCTCTGAAGACGGCAGGTGACGGATACCCGCCCTGCAGCGAGCAGCACGCGGCTGCTGAGGGGTCTTTTGCTGCTGCTGCTGCTCTGCTGCAGTGCCTGCCTAATCAGCAGCAAACAGCCGAAGAGAAAGGAGACGGGCGCCAGAAGCTCCCGCAGCAGTCTGCTGCTGCGGCTGCCGCCGCTGCTGCTGCTGCTACTGCAGCTTCTGCCGCTGGTGCTGCTGCTGCTGCTGCTGCTGCCGCAGTGACCTGATGCATCTTCGGGATCTGCTACTCCTGCTCGTGCCTCCTTGTTGCAATGGGCGGTGTCCTCACTGCTGCTGCTGCTGCTGCTGCTGCTTGGTGTCGCCTCTGCCTCGTTGCGGCTGAGGGACAGACACAGACTGGAGACCGCAAGGCGGGTCTCGCTTTTTTTGTATGTGATGCAGCTGCTGCACTTGCCTATCTTGCTGCTGCTGCTGCTGCTGCTGCTGCAGGAGGCGCAGTGTTGGGTCACCTCCTCCTCCAGCAGGATGACGGCATCCTTCAAACTCAGAAAACCACTGTGGTGTAGCGACTCGCAGGTCAAGTACAGACACCTCGTGCTGCTGCTGCTGCTGCTGCTGCTGCTGCAGATCGTTGCAGCAGCAGGTGCGCCCACTCCTGCTGCGGCGGCTTCTGCCGCTGCTGCTGGAAGTGGCAATGCCGATCCACGGCCTGCATCACGAGAGAGAACAGAAGCGGGCAGTAGCCGCTCTTCTCCTCGACTGGTGTTGTTGCTGCTGCTGCTGCAGCTGCTGCTTCGGCTTCTGCTGTTGGCTGCGTTGCGGCTGCTGCTGCTGCTGCTGGTGACCTTTTTAATAAGCACCCGTCTGAGCAGCCGAGGCAGCAGTAAGGAGAGTATAGGCGGCAGAAGCAGACCACCCAACAGGAAGAATGCCAGAGAGAGCAACGGCGGCAGCAGCAGGTGCAGCAGCAACTGCTGCTGCATGGTGCTGCCTGCCATTGCAGCTGCAGGGATGAATGTCTGGGCTATACGTGGCGCTGGTGCTGCTGGATTCGGCCTGAACCCTTCCAGAAGCTCTACTGCTGCTGCTGAGCAGCAGCAGCTGCTGCTGCAGCTGCTGCTCTCGCTGCTGCAGCCAGACCACCTGCTGCTGATGCTCCTTGTGCTGCTCCTACTGCCGCCCGGGCAGTTGAGTGAAGAGAGGAGACCAAGAAGAGCTCCATACCCCCCCTGTTAAGGCCCCTCCTGTGAAGCAGACATGATCGCTGGTGGTTTGCTGCTGCTGCTGCTGCTGCTGCTGCTGTTGCTGCTGCTAGCTCTGCTCTGAGTTGAACAAGAGCTGGGCCCTGCGTGTATGGTGCTCGGCGTGCTGAGTCGCCACTACTTGTCGAGCTGCTGCATACCTATTTGGGTGCACACCCGATATATACACGTTACACTCAATGCTTAACTCGTATAGTATCCTTATTGTATCAAAAGGCCGTCTCTCGCTATGTCCCTGTCAATCCCCCTGAAAAGAGGAAGAGGGCTGCTACGATGATTATACCCTTGCTGACCCCTCGCGGGTCAACGCACAAATAATTCATTCTTATAAATAAATAAATTCATATTAGACAGGATATATGGCTAGCAAGCCAGGACTGCTCTGCAGCCCCAGATCCTGGTAGCTGCAGAGCACTCCTCGCTCGCTAGCCTTATCTCCTGTCTAATGTAAGTTTATTTAATAATAATAACGAAATATTTGTGATATTTATACTGCTGAATACACCTCTAGGGGGCCAATTTCAGTACCATTGTAGTGCGCAAGCACTCTAATGCCATAGTTTCTTAAGTCCACTGCAGCTCATGAGTGGTCCGGCCTCACTCGCTACTGCTACCATCTCCTGCAGTGGCTGTGTCTGCTGTGCTAACCAGTGGTCTTCTGCTGGTCACCCTGGTGTGCCTTGGCAGTGGGTTGCAGGCTCCCCTGCGGGGGGTCCTCATCGGGATCGGTACATAATAGAGGCTCTCAGTTCCCTGGCCCCTGCCTGCACTACCCCGCAGGCCTTCTGTTGATATATGCACTCACCTCTGCTACTTCCGTTTCCCTTGCTTCATGTCCCTGATCCATGTGTGTTAGTGCCACTTTATTCGTCCCAGGCCCCCTTGTAGATAGCCTCATCGTCTGTCTATGAGAATCTCTTCACTGCTTTCTCTTACTACCAGTGTACCTGCAACTGCCCAGATTCTGCTCGGAACTAGTTTCTGCATTTTTTTGTTTATCTATACCGCTACACCCTCATGCACTTTGCTCTCGTATGGAAGGTGCATAAAGACGAACGTTGATTGCCTCCTAGGCTGACCTGTATGTACGTACACAATCATAACCCAACCGCGCTCAGTGTGAGTTAACTAGCACTGTCTCCAGTGTTGCGTGACCAGTGGCTTAGTGCAATCAGTCAGTAAACTTTTTTTCTGGCTTTTGCATTGGGGACTCGATGCAAGCATCGGCCTGCAGTTGCCTCTCTTCCTTGATATTTCCTTTCCGCTGGATTGGGACTCTGGCCGTCAACCACTTTCTATCTCATCTCTTTTATACTCTTAGTTAGACGTGACCTCTCCTTTCTTTAGTCTCAAAAAGAACTCTATTGTACTAGGTATATATCACTAGGGATTGGGTGGCATTATTAAATGTTTATATAAATGCACTCCGTTTGTTCGCTGAGGTTCCTTTATACTACTAGAAGCAATTGTTAATAGCCAGTAGGTACTTGTTGCTTGCTGCCGGTAACCACGCTGGGTTACCGACAGCAAACGCCGCGGCCTGCCTCTTGGGATCAGCGTAGGTTTCTTGGTACTAATTCTCTTGCGTGATATGGCTCTGCGGCCGATCGCAGACTTGGAGAAAGAGCTTAGTTACGGGGGGAGTGATTGTGGTACTCAGGGCACCCACCATATCAAGCTCCAGAAGTTCCACGGCGACGAGAGGGTTCTCGCCAGAGATGAGCTCAAAGGGCTACCGTTCAGTGGGGGAGCGGCTGGTTGTATTGCAAGCTAACTACAGTACAGGAATTAGTTGCCCTCACTCACGCTCGTCAGGTTGGATTTATGGATTTATCTTTGATGATATGTTATTTATGCTCATGCACAACAATGCCCTATTGCTGTTTCTTTATTGGAGAGATGAGGAAGGCCTGGAGATTCAATATCCATAGGCTCCATATCTGCGCCATCACCAATGTGTTTTCCTTTGTTCTCGGTGATGGCATTGAAAATATCTCTTCTGCCCGTTTAGATGCGCAAGTAGCCAAGCATCTCAGCGGATCCCATCGGCTGAGATACTGTTGTTTATTGCTGCGAAGCAATAAACAACAGCATCTCAGCCGAATGATGCAGAACCTCCGAGTCAACCGAAAGCTTCTGCTTACCAACTACTGATATTTCTCGGCGTAGCGCTGTATCGACAGATTCCCTTGCAAGCTTTCCTAATTCTACCGTAACAGGTTCCCTTTGCTATCTGGGAGTAAATGTACATCGCAACGCGTCTCGCAAAGCATCCATACACCATCACCCACATTTCTTCCCTTTTAGTAACGAAGATGCCAATAGCAACTGTAGTTCTCCGTGTGCGTTTTAGACATCAATGTATATCTCCAGACAAAACAGAACTTTCCACTGCTCCCGCCCCGTGTCGCCCGTAGCATCTGGACGGAAGGCATTGGTGTATGCATTTCTCATGAACTGTTTTCGCAGCAAAAGCATTTGGGCCGATGGGCTGCAGGTGCCGCGTTCGTTCCAGTGCTGGAAGGCGCGTGGCCGTTAGTTGCCTTCCTGGCGACCAGATTCGGATCATTCTCCATTACTCGGGAGGGGGTGGCTACGAGCTTGACAAGGATTTTCCGGGGGATATCTGGGAATGTTTTTGCTTGTGTTTCCGCAAGCAGCCTTCACAACTAATCGATGCGGTACACGAGAGGAAGCACAGCTGTGGGGGCGCGAATTGTGTTGGTAGCTTGCGCCTGCCTCTCTGGAGCATGTAGCGCCACCAAGTGCAATTAGAACCGTCGGCTGTCACGGGCCTTCTCGATCTTTTCTGAAGACGGCTGTGACCCGAAGTAGAGTGAAACGCCTAATATAAGAATTTCCGAAACGCTTTTGACTCCCTCTCCACTACCAAGGTGGCCTAGTGGCGGCGGCCCAGAGGTGTGAGGATTGGAGGGGAGGAGGTTGCGGGGCAAGAGTTGCAGTACACAACGTTGCAACACGTGCTACACGGCATCCTGAGATTCAAGCAGCATATGAACCCGCTTGTATGCATGCGACAACACTCTAGACAACTGTGCAATACTCTCGTGGATCTTGCTAAGCAGCTTGCACGTAAGTACAAGCGGATGTGCCATATTCGGGCAGACCATGCAGCACCGATCTTAGCAGAGGAGAGTCACGAGCTGCACTTAGAGTTAAAATACTCGTGAAAGGAGTCCCCCAAAACAGTTGACATCCACTCCAGTCTCTAGGGGCCCTGGGTACAGCAGAAAGGGGAGATCGCTTGTCTGGTGAGGAGGCGACCTGTCACGGATTCACAGTTGCACATCCGGCTCCGACCCTTGCTGCTAGGCAGCCCAGCGTGCCCAACCCCTCTTCTGGTTCATGCAACAGCACTGTAGATAGTTGTTGAACATCTACGTAACCCCCAGGAGCGAAGGAGTATGCAAGTTATAGTATACGTACCAATTCGAGGCATGGCAGGCTGTGCATGCCCTGCCCGTTAGCCTCCACTGCTAACTAGCTTACTAACTAAGCGTGGAGGTGGCGCATGGGCCACGTAAGTAGAGACACGTGTATTACTGCAGGCGAATGTAGCATGGGATGCTGTTGCAGCGAATCTACAGGGCAGAGTGCACGTGACTCTGAAGTGGTGCTAAGGTACGAAGTACGGGGGTGCAGCAGACAGTGGCAACCGCAGCCGTAAGGTTGGTACGGCGTTAATGCAAAATAAAACAAACTAAGTAAGTATAATAAATATGCAAAAATGGAGCATGCTGGGGGCCGATGTCTTTGGTGCCTCGGCCGCTTAACAGCGACGGCATGTCACCAGCTGTAGTGCCGGGCACTACAGTGTTGAGCCGGAAGGGCACATTGAGTTCATGTATTAAACGAGGAAACCTTAGTTTATAGCGGTTTCCGGGCACAGGATAGGCATTTAATGCGCTGTGATTGGGCCCAGGGTCAGGGCTGGCAGCGACACAGCCGGCACCGAGGATATTCGTACACTGGAGAACAACAGACAGATCTTTCTTTTTGGAGAACTATTGTTCTTAAGAATGAGGTTTTATGCTTTTTAGTGTATGAATATGTGGCTTACTGGGTAGAGACAGGAATTTATCTGCTGTAGTCAGTTAGGGAATCACATGTAGGAGCCGAGCTGGGCTTAGCTCACTACACCAGCAGCTGCCCCTTGCGGTGCCCCACAGCAGTTGGGGGTGGACCGAGGGACTTAAGCATACATCAAACCTACTTTGCTGCTGCTTTCTCCTTTTTTTTCTTTTGCTACTTCTCTCTTTGCCCTGAGCAGCAGACTGGGGCCCTCTTTGAGGCGTGACTCCCCGCACCAGCACCCGCCCGAGCTGGCCCTGTGGTGTGGCCCCACTCTGCAGTGGCACTTGTGTCCTTCCTCTACTGTCCTTTCTCTTCTGTAGATCTGTGGGCTGCTTCTCTGCACAACCTGTTGTGAAACGAAGATGTACTTCAGCAGCTTTCCCTTTGGGGAAGACATACCAGGCCACGGCAGGCCCAGGGGGCCGCCAAAGGAACGGAACACAACCAAATTCTACGAGTTGCTCGAAGTCGATAAAAATGCCTCCGTACAAGGTCAGCCTTCTTTAACGCATATTCGTCATGACCGCCTGCGTCTCTGCTGCGGCAGTAGCTACAGCAGTGGCAGCAGCCGCGGTGGCGCCGGAGAAGCAGCGCCACCGGTAGTGGCTCGTGATGCACTGCAGTTGCAGCTACGCTCCGTGCTGCTTCTCTCTGCATTTGCATTGCATGTGGATCACGCGCGTGTTTGAATTGGCGGTAGCAGCAGTTAAGGGAACGATAGCGGCAGCCGCCTTTGCCAAAGCCCCAAAAAGGAGGGTAGAATGCCGTACATGTTAACGCATCGGAGCTCGTGGCTTGGGTGTACATACAGCAGAAAGAAAAAGGAAATTTGTACCTTGCTTGTCGCCCCATTGCGACCGTGGATGTGATGCTTCGACGTTTTTGGTGTATCGTTGCCGCAGCTGGTAAGGCATTCATAGGTGCGTGCTTTGTTTCTCCCTCCGCATGTTTGCTGCAGACATCAAGAAGGCATACCGCAAGCTGGCCATTAAACACCATCCAGACAAGGGAGGAGACCCCGAGAAGTTCAAGGAGATATCGAGGGCGTGAGCAATACCCGCAGCTCTGCTTTTCAGAGCCCACATGTGCCACGTGAATGCACGTTTGTTCTCTTTCGATATTTCTGGCGTCGATACTGTTTGCTCCCGCGGTGTATGAGTTCCAGATTCTTTGCTGAAGTCGGCGAGATGCGGAATGCTGATCAGCAGCAGCACCGAACGACATCCACACGCAGAGGAGGCAAACGTTCACCTATATAAGTCCTGCTATTGTGATTGTTGCACGGTTTTGTGGCTGCAGCTATGAAGTGTTGAGCGACCCGGAGAAGAAGAGCATTTATGATGAGCTTGGCGAGGAGGGGCTTGAGGGAGGAGGTGCTGAGACGGATCCCTCAGACATTTTTGATTTGTTTTTTGGGGGCAGGAGACCAGGCAGACAGCAGAGCAAGAAGAAGGGCGAGGACATCGTCAGCCCCATCAAAGTCACTCTTGAACAGGTTATTAACCACACGTTACGCCGTGACTAAACCCGACGCAGCCACAAACACGAAACGCACCAGTGCAGCAAGCAGCTGCATTGGAGTGCCCACCTTCTCCTAGCCTATTCAGAACTTTCCTATAAGGTGAGTAGCGCCATGTTGTTTATTGTCTGATTGCAGATATACAATGGGGCCCCTCGCCGCATGGCGATCAACAAGGATGTAATTTGCAAGGACTGCGAGGGGAGGGGAGGACCTGCGGATGCTTTTATAACCTGTAAGGAGTGTGACGGCTCCGGTGTGAAGGTTATGGTAAGTCAGTTCGTTTGCGTTTTCGTCGATCACTCTCCTTGCGCTGCGTATGTTGCATGCATGCAGTAGAGTTGTTGATCTGCATATGGGTCTAGCTGTGGGCTGTTTCCCAGAAGTTCCTGTCTTTTTGTTCTTCGTCTCTTTCACCGAGTTCAGTGGGATGGAGTGTATAGCTGCGGAGCGAGCGGCGTGTGGGGCACAAAGGTGCACAATGTTTGTCCTTTGGGGGCTTTTGTCTGCAGATCCGACACCTTGGGCCTATGATTCAGCAAACACAGGGGATTTGCACGAGTTGCAAAGGCCAGGGTCGCAGCATTGAAGCCTCAAAGCGCTGCAAGACGTGCGGCGGGAAGGGAGTTTGCAAGGAGAGGAAGATCCTCCAGATCTTCATCGAGAAGGGTAAGTTAGTTGCTCTTCCTCTCTCTGATAAATTTGTTGTTTTTCGTGCAAGTGTGAATAGAGGCCTGAGCGCCCTTCTCTGTGAGCTAAGACTTGGGGGGATATTATTATGCTCGAGATATATATTCTGTATGTTTCTCCGTTTTTCTGATCGTTTTTCTTGCAGGTGTGAAGAATCATCATAAGATCGTCTTTAGAGGAGAAGCCGACGAACGGCCTGGGGAGATCCCAGGAGACGTTGTTCTTGTTGTGGAGCAACAGGCAAGTAGTGCACACGAGCATTTGAGCTGTGTTTGACTTTTTACTTGAGACTTTGCCCGCTGAGACGCGGATGAGTGGCAGTCGATACGACCAGAAAACGGGAGAGCTCATGGGTTGATGCAGAGTTTACAGAACCTAGTTTCTGGGAATCCTGTTCTCGTCTTCAGGAACACACAATGTTCAAGCGTCGTGGGAACGACCTGTTCATGACCAAGAAGATTACCTTGTACGAAGCTCTCTGTGGATTCAAGTTCCTGCTGACGCATATGGACGGTCGTCAGTTGCTTATACAGGTTAGTCTTTCTCTCCCCTTTCCTTTTTTTTTTCGAGATGCAGCCAGCTAGTAGTTAGTAGATGTTGTTGTCCGCGAGCCTGAATTGGCGTTTTTCTTTTAAGTCCAAGATATACGCTGCCGCGGCTCGCGAAAACTGACTGGGCTTCCCAAGATCCACTGCTCCGCAAAGTGACTACGGACAGTGGGGGTCTTTCGCTGCCGTGGAGGCAGAAGTGGCCTACAAGAAATTGCGTCTTGTGTAATTGTTCCTCACAGTTCATATTGTTCTTGACAGCTATACCTCCTCACACATATGGAGTTCTATGCATGGCGCTTTGCGCTACTTCGGTTGCAGGGCCAACAAATGTTCCTTGGACAGCGTTGTGCTATGTTGGTTCGTGTATCCTTCTATTTTACCGTGGTTATTTGAGTAATGGGGAGTCTCTAACGTTAAGGCTCGAAGGAACTGTGTGTGTTATATCTGCTCAGGGCAGTCCTGGAGAGGTTGTGAAGCCCGACGCCGTGATGTGCGTGAAGGGCGAGGGCATGCCGAACCACAAGAATCCATTTATCCACGGTAAGAACGCGCGTCTGCTTATTGCGCGCATGCATACCTGTGCATGCATCATGCACTACGTGCTCTCGAGAAGTGGGGCTTCTGACCCACAATTTTTTGGTGTATGTGCTTCCATTGCTTGCTCTGCAGGAGAGCTGTATATCGTCTTCGACGTCGAATTCCCTCAGAAGGTGCCGGAGTCGTTGCACGCCAAGTTCCGCGAGATTCTTCCGCAGCCGGAGTGCACCCCCATGGTACGGACAGGCACACCAACACGCCCGCGAGCACAGCTTTGTAGCCAGAGACCCCCCCCTCGTGTGTTGCTTCTTGCTGAAGAGGAAGTTTTCGATGCTGCAGCTCGATAGCGGAAAGTTTCAGAAGCGGCGCACATACATTGTTTGATGCTGTTTCGTCGTTGCCGTTGTGCTCAGGTTGATGAGGACGACCCGAAGATTGAGCATCACGTCTGTGAGAGCGTAACTGCAGAGGAGCTGCGGGCCCGGCAGCAACAGCAAAAGACCCAGGGTTCAGGGGAGGCGTATGAAGAGGATGAAGACGAGGGTGCCCACGCAGGAGGCCCGCAGAGGGTGCAATGCCGGCAGCAGTAGAGGCCTCCGAATGCAGCCAGCTTGAATCACAGCTTACAGACTCGTGTTGACTTGAGTTTGGTTGGTGGTACTTATGTAGTGCTCCGCGTTCAGTTACAGCCACTGCGGAACAGGAGCAAAAGTATGTGGAGGTCATTTTGGTGTAGTTGCTGTGGTGGACGAGGGCTCCGGGCGGAGTGGATGCCGCACAGGGGTCCCAGCTTCTTCGGTAGTTACCGATGTGGCTGCTGTAGCAGCAGACGCCTGCATTTGTGTTGCCGCCGTGCTGCTGCTCTCAAATGCGGGTAGCATCAAAACAGTTGGCGTTGCATAGTGGTAAAAGTCCGGAACCGCCTCGCTTTCGGAGCTTCTGCCTGAATAGACGTTCATTTTCGCCCGCTGAGTTTATATATTATATATTAACAGTACTTTTCTGCTTACTCTGTTTGGGTTTAGCTTGCGACCCTCTGCAGCTGTGAGAGAGTGGACGTAGCTGTGCACGAGTCACCGCAGGGTCTTCTGCTCGTTCAAATGAAAGTTTACACGAACAACCGCTTGGCGGTGCTGTGAAACAGCTGCCTCGCAGCGCGAACTCGACGCAAAAAAGAAGCCGACACAAACGGATCCGAGCGGTGTAGTACGCAATGCATCCAAAAGTGCCACCCAGTTAGCTAGCATGAAGCTTAAATAACCCTTCATGGTGTCTTCTGAGACTTGAAAAACGAGGGAAGGTGGAACCTGCGCGGTCTGACGCGGTGCAGTGTAATACTAGATGTAATCCAATATAGCATTGCTTTGCTACAAGGAGAGGCGCTGCTGTTCCGTAGTGTTTTGGCAGTAGCAGTTGCTAAACCCTCTAGTGCAGGGGAAAGATGACGGCAGTGAAATTTGCGTTCTACTGCAGTGGAGCAGTCGGTGTGCTGCTGCCAGCCGATCTTACTGAGACTAAGTGAATAACAAGCAAACACGAATTCATGAACGCACCAAGCAATTTGACAGCCTCCTAGAATCGGATTCACGCCTATTGTAGCCCGTTAACAAGGAATCGACGGAGTGATATGTGTGTAGCATAAAGTTTTGCGGGAGGAGTTGGCTGCGGAATCCGTAAGGTAAGGTAGTTGCATTATATGTAACACTATCATCTATAAAAGTGGTGCCAAAACAAGGGGTGCCTTCCATTCAGTTACCCTGAGGCTTAAGAAGATCAACGCACGGGAGCATTACAGTTCCAGCAGCAGCGGAGAGCCGATTCTGCGGTGACACGTTCCGCACGTTCGTGCTGGGCAAAATTATAGGCTGAGCATTTCCACGGGTGCAGGCACACGTTTTGCCAAAAGGGAGAAAAGAGACTGCGCCAGTCTGCAAGAGACGTGCCTCCTGTATCCGTGGTTCTTCCTGCCCCTAAATTTGGCTACCCCTACAGGTCAACTGCCTCCTGGGGATGTTAGCTTGTAAGCTCCTGCTGGTAAAGCTCTCCTTGGAAGAGACGACGGTGAGAGCGGAAATAATACGGTCCCCTTCAGGTTCCTCCACGGGCTCACGATTGTGTTCCCTCACCCAATGGAGCACGAGGAGGAAGCATCCACGAAGTCGAGGTAGAACGTACTCAGTGCACTATTGCCTATATATCTGCACTAGGCTCTGCACTCTCCAACGAACCAAAGGTGAACCTGCAGTAGCGAATTCCTGGCAACGTGCCCTTACGAAACACTCAGTGGAGCGCTGGAGCTTCCTGTTTCGACTTCAGCATCATGTTAGCCGTTCAATAGCGTAGTTTTAAGCCAAACCAACTTTACTGTGGATGGGCGCAGTTGAGGCCTCGCCGTTGTCTTGTACCTCAGTTTCGAAACAGGAGCTGATACGCCGCGTCCGTAGTTCCGCTACTAAGTAGACACTAGTAAGTTGACACGGGACGAGGAGAAAACAGACTTCCAAGTGGCTCCTTGCGATGTTTAAAGCGTTTCTGCCCTTCTAGAGCTGCTTCTCGTCAAGAAAAAGCAAACGATCTGTCAGCTCCCGCGTCGGCGCCAATACACAGCAGAAGAATACGTCCTAACAGTCTCACTGAGTTGCAACAAGGAGGATAACTGCCATAACCTAATACCAACAGTGGGATGTTCTGCTACTACCTGCAACGCTCCAGATTCCCCTTCACCTAAAAGCAACGAAGGCTCTCAAAGCTGTTACCTACAGGATCTTTCAGATTTTCGCGAGGGGTTCTAGCATCCACGGCAGCTGCATGTAGACACATAAATCCACACTGCATCCCTATACAGCTAGACAAACGTGCTGTCAAATGTCAACAACGGAGTTCTAAATACTCATCAAATGCATGTGAATGCAAGCAAGTGGCGCAAAAGGGCCTGCGGAGTTGCGCCTTAGTTTTTCTTTCCCTCGATACAAATGAGAAGGAACCAACTAAGCTAAACCAGTCTAACGCTGTATGCCCTCCCTTGTGTCATCTCCTGTGCTTTCGGGAGGATTTCGAGTCGTATTTGCTGCTGCTCCTTGCCGCTTTGGTCTTTTCTTTGTGCTCATCGTCTCTGGAGCGGGATTTCTTCTTTGCCTTTTCGTGAGAAGATGACTCCTTTGGAGCTGCGGGCGAGGCGTCATTCTTTGCTGCTGGCGCTGTTACTGCTACATCTTCGGTTGCTTTCTCCTGTTCTAAGCCTTCATCTGCGGACTCCCCTGCCTCTTGTTCGTCTTCAGACTCTCCGTCACTGTTTTGGCTGCCCGCCTCTTCTTCCCCACTTTCTTCTACTCCGCTGCCACTGTTGCTGCTTCTGCTGCTTCTGCTGCCGCTTCCGCTGCCGCTTTCGCTGCCGCTCTCACTGCCGCTTTCGCTGCCGCTCTCACTGCGGCTCTCACTGCGGCTCTCACTGGCGTTGCCGCTTTCCACTACGGACTCCGCCTCGTTCATCTCTTGATTATTTTTTGGTTCAGCCCCGTTCACAGCCTCCTCGCCACCAGCTGTTTTTGGCTTTGTGTCCTCTCCTACCGTTTCTCCTGATACGAGCTTATCTGAAACAGGCAAAGGCTCCTTTCGCTTGGAGGAGCGACGCTCATCTTTTCGGCCACTTGAGCTGCGGCTGCCGCTGCTGCTGCGGCTTTTGCTTCTGCTGCGGCTTTGACTCTTCTTTCGCGTGTCAACGCCTTCGCGACTGTCACGTCTGCCGCTCTTCCTGCCTCGCCTGCTGCTGGTGTGTCTTTTCTCCACTCTGTCCCTCGATGATCTTCTCAACTTGGTGCTCGAATGCTTGTGGCTATGCTTCTTGTGTCTGCTGCTGCGCCTGTCTACAGAGGAGCTGGCGCTTCTGTGCCGCCTCTTCTTGCTTAATCTTGAATGTTTTGTGTCTCTGCCTCTCCTTCTGTCTGGGGTAGGGCTGCTGGTACGATCTCGGTGTGAACGTTTCACCCGGGAGTTTCTGCGCCTCCTTGTGCTGTTGTGGCGGCGGCTGACAACGCTGCTGCTGCGACTGCGGCTGGTACTGGGGCTGCTGCTGCGGCCCCTCCTGCTCCTGTGCCTGCTGTGGTGCTCGCTCTTGCGACGCCTGCTGCCACCGCTGGATTTCCTTCTTCTCCTGAGGCTTCTGCTACGGCTGCGGGTTCTGCTTCTGCTGCGGCTGCTACTGTAACTGGAACGTCGCCTGCGGCCTCTGTAATACCTATCATCAGGGCTCCTGCCTCTTTCTCGGCTTCTGAATCGCCTCCGTAACACAGACGGGGTCGAACGTGACCTTCTTCTGGGCTCTGGGCTTCGGTCGTAGAAGCGTTTCCGCTCGCTGCATTGAAAAAAGAGCAATAAAAACAGCGTTTACTAAACAAAACACCAGAGTAAAAAGAGCTTATCAACCCTAAATGTGCTTTCAACACAAACATCCAGTCCTGAACATCGCCCCAGCGCGCTCACAGCCCGCTACAGGTACTTACCCACCCGCGACAGCTCGCCCGCGCATCGTTTGGCTGCAACTGAGACAAGGCAACTTGCATGCCGATGTCGCAACATTAGAACTGCCATCCGGCCAAACACGCTGTCTACGAGGCTGACTGCCACTGGAACTCTCACAAACCATAACCATACGTAGATTAACGCCATATTTCACTGTACTACGACCCGTTTTCTTCCTTCCAACTCTAAATAACGGAGGGTGTGCACTTTGTCCACGAGGGACTATGCCCCCGCTTTGCCGTTCTCCTTACTGTACTTGTTCAGGTTTCAGTTCGGTTCGTTTGAGTTGGAATGGTAGCAAACGACGCTTTAAATTCTAAACTCACGTAACTTCCTCGTAGTTTCGCTGCTTTTTCTCTTATTGGATAGAGTATTTGGTTTTCGATGTTCTGTTTAGTATAGTGCAAGCGCATGGCTCGCATATGGGACTGCAGTAGTAACTTTGTCTTCTGCGTTACTTCTATCCGTCAGTGCATATTTGTCGATATGTCTGCTTATTTCGTCTGCTCGTCTGCTCGTCTGTCTGGACTTTTCTTTTCCGCCATACTAACGTCTGTTGGTTGCAACACTGTGATGTGTTCGTTCGGTAAGTGCTCCGGGTTTCTGCTACTTACTACTCTTCATCTCTCCTCTCATAAATGACGCGCTGCGGCACAAACAGCAGGAAAAGCTCCCCATGTCTGGCGATGAGTGTTAGATTATGAAACTTCACATCGGCTGAAACTAGGGGAAAACGACTGCTGCATAGCTTGCGCACATGGACAACGGACTAGCGCATTCGAAAGAATCAATTACATATCGTTGAACAATTTGCGGCAATTCAATATATTTACCATTTGTTCTGGGGTCTTCGGATCGCTGTTCGCCAGTTGAACTGTCACTCGGACACCCATGAACATTTGGTTGTTCAACTCCTTCATCGCCCTCTCCCCGTCTGCCTCTTTTTCATAATCGAAGAAGCAATACGAACTGAAGAAACAAACAGAAGACACGAAACAACTCCCCCGCACGTCTTCCCGAACCTACCTTGAGTCTGTGCGCCTCCTGAATTTGCGAAACCAGTTCGCACCGACAAAACATCATTGTAAGTGCAAATAATAAAGAAAGGAAGACCTACCGAGGAGTGCGTTCCAAATGATGAACAGGCAAATACATTTCCTTGACCTGGCCAATCTTTGATAAAAAGTTACGGACGTCGCTGGGAGTGGCTCCTGGGGCGACGCCTCTGAGCATATATGGGAACCTCCGCATACTCCTAGCAGTTTTTGCATTTTCCACCATCCACAGTTCCCCCGCCCGCATAGGGGAAACCCTGTCCACCATTGTGAACGTTTTGTCTTCAGATTTACGTGCAGGGGAGTTCGCAGGAGTCACGGAACTCGCTCTGCTCCGCGACACAGAGACGGACAACCCGCGCCCTTGGGGCGGCGGCTTGGTGGAGAATTGCATCAGAAATCAAGATTACAACGCCCTTCCCCCCCCTCTCAGGGTGTAGCGGCTGAGGGGAGGCTTAAAACAGCGGCCGCAAATACACAATAAGTGCAAGCACCGCAAAAAAAATAAACACTACAGGCACACGCCGATCAGGGAAGAAGACAGAACGGCCCAGAGGATACGAGGACGCATCGCCCTGAGCCCAAGGTCCTGCCCGTTCAGCAGCTTTAATCGAGGTGGAAACAGGAGGTTCTTCGCCTTATTTTCCATTCAGAAATACCCATTGAGCCATAGCATTTCCGCCTGTGATGGAAAACAAAGCCTGAAAAAAAACCGACGGTAGAAAGTTCGGCCGTCAAACCTCCACAGGCTTTCTCGCAGCCCCGCGTTCTGCTCGCATGCAGAACCTGCGGAGGCCATAAAAGATCTAAACCTGTTGCTCTGAATGTAAAAAGTAAGTAAATGATCACATATTTATAGACATCTTATATTCCCAACACAGTTTGAACACCGACTGCACGACGCGCTTGCCTTGCCGATGTGCTCGCCGGAGTTTGGGGGCAGCGGACCGCCTGCTCTGTCCCAGTCGGCCTTGAGTGGGCAGATGGGAACGTTGTAAATACGTACACCACTTTTCATTTATGTATGGTTTATATGTAACGTACATTTCTAGTCTCCGCCGATGATTCTCGTAAGCCGCAATAGAGTCAAAATACTGAAGATGTGAGCTCACGAAGGGCAAAGCGCCCCCCAACAAGCATACCGGCAACATGAGCACGGTGGCGCAAAGGCGCGTGTGTGGTGGAACAATTCGCTCATACTCTAAGGCCTTTGCCGGAAGCAGTAGAGTTAAAACACATAGGATAGGAGTTACGCCGCTTATTCCCAGACCTCCCAAACTAGAGTGGGGGCCGTAACAGACAGGTGTTACATCGTGTTTGTACACATTGACCACTCGGTGCGAAGCCAATCAGCCATGCTATGCCTCTGTGCTTAGTGTGGCTGCAGCAAGAGGGGGTACCGGCGACCTTGGTCGTTGCTTTGCTCGAAGTGTTCTGCCTCCACGGTAGCTCTAGGCGGCTAGGACCCTCATTGCGGGCGCAACCTGCACTGTGGTGGGGTATCCTCTGCAGCTACAGTTCGTGAAGCAAAGACAACCCTGCAAGCAGCCTTCCCCACGACGCTTTGTTATGCATACCATGACGTCATCAGTAACTGTTCAAGGCCCAAGTGGCTAAAGGTGCAGATATTCTCAGAGGCATCGATACGTGTAGCTATTGCTAAAATAGCCTGCCACACTATGGCTAGCGAACGAATGCTCGTCGACTGCTAAGCGTCCCTCAGCGCAGGGAGGCCACCATTCTCTGAGCGAAGGCTTCCCAATGTCTTGGTAGGTTGGTTCCCTGCGCCGCATTGTCATCATGCGTTCCATCCCCCAGGAGCGGTAGTTTGCTGCATACGAGGGATCTTGTTTTGAACTGTTACTTTAATAGGTGCCTGACTTCTTCGTATATGCCGAAGAAGTGAGGCTTCTAGAATATCTTAGTACACCGACGGACTTCAATGGCCCTCACGTCCATATGCAACCAAACAAGGCCTCGCAAGCCTATGAAAAACATACCTCCTGTGCGAAACGCACAGTTCGCAGCCCCCAAAATTTGTATGCGCAAGTGTTTGCATGAAAATAACTTACGCCCCTCCACACAGAGATGGCATCAAAGGAGTTTTTGCAGGCCAAGAACTGATGTTTGCCGGCTCATGCGTGCTGCGATGTAGAGTCCATCGTTTGACAAGGGCTAACAATGAAGGGTTCTCAGCTCATTTCTAGCCCACGCCGAATGTATAACCAAATGATTTCAGTCGGTGTCCTTCCCTTGTTGCAGCGCTATGGAAACTCAGCTCTGCCACTCAGCACCTACTGGTATAGTATGGGGTTAGATGGTGGTGCTAATAGCAGACTAATGGGGAGAGGCAACATGTTGAAACTGTTAGGCCGAATCAGGTGCTGAGAGTCCAACACGTGGGTGCCTTGGGACGCAGGACTTCCTCGCCGCTTGCGATTTCGAAATCTAGTTCACAGGAGGAGTGGCACGAAGCCGCAAAACTTCTTGAAATTCTAATGCTTCCTCTCGCACCGCATCCGACTCATCACGCAACAAAGTCTCCATCATTTGCTTCAGATCATCCTGCAGACCAAAACGAGAATTGCATACCCGACGCTCCGGTTGTCTTCTTTTACTATCATACGGTAAAACCATGGGAATATATGTAGTGGCGAATATGGGAAACACCTCACCACCAAGTCTGCTTGACTGCTCGCCTCTTTCTGAAGCAATCTGCCCAAGAGCTTGACCAGGGCCAATCTGCGTTGAACCATCCACATGCGAGGAAGGGCCTCAACTGCGCGAGCTGAATCCATCGTAAATGCAGTACTACTCGAGCACTAATGATGTATGCTCAGCGTGTACCCAGCAGCTGCGTGACACTACTTACCTGCAGCATGGCGCGGGGTCCTTCAGCAAGCTCTGTAACAATGGCAAGACTATGCTTCGAGCCCTTCCGTCCGGAAGATAGTCCCATATTTGCTGCAACAAGAAAAATACAGTCTTACTGTGAATGAAGAGCGGATTGAAACGTCGGAAAAGTGTGAGCTGAGTCGAGTATGGGGCAAGCTAGCCGCGCTCCTAGGTCCTGGTGGTCCTACATGCATATAGAATGCCACGTCTTGACGTATAAAGGCATTTTTACAAGAAGCCACCTGCTGAAGAGCATGGAAAAGGCGTTGCTCCAAAATAAACTCCACTTTTGGCATTGCTTGGCGTCGTTGGTATCCATCCTATCAAACATATCACCGTAGGTGATTCATACGCCGATGTGAAAGGGATCCGTTGTCCGCTCATGATGCGCATGCCACGGTGGATGAGCGAAACCCTGCCACTCACTGCGTAGCAAGCGACCTACTTCGGCTACAGATCGAAGGGCAAAGCCGGCCTCCTGGCGGACGGCCCACGCTGCAAGCACCACAAACCTTAATGCTGGGACACTGGAACAGTGCGAAGATTGCATTAAAGCAACTGCGCCATTTGGAAATACTACAGCATGTGAAGGACTTGCTATACGAGGGACGCTGAACCTCAGATGATTGCTTATGTGTCCAGTGGTGGCAAGCAACCAACAATACGGGTTCTGCACACATCCTGGAGAGGCGACAGGTGCCATCCTTACTTGGAGACAGGAGCAGACCAGTTATGCGTTCCCACAAAATGTCTTCTGTGTCTTCCTGAATACGGGGTCACAGGAATACGAGTAAAGCACAGGATAAAGTGACATCACGCTGGTGTCTAATTCCTGTCAATCAGCAAGTGTTGTTAAACTGCTGCTCAGTAAGAGGCGCTTACCAAAGTTCGAAGGAGCACAGGGAGCTGCTGAGCTAGGGCCGCTTGGACCCGCCAGCATTCTTCTCCATCTTCGTCAGTTGCAAATTCGCTGGTCAATATCAGGGGAGACTGCAAGCAACCAGGGGCAGAGCATTTGTCGCAAGACGGCGTAAACTGTGTCGGGCAGGAGATCCGCTGAGGCCAAGGCTGAGCACCTACAGTGATTCGCACTCACGACAAATGCAATGTCCGGAGGAGCGAGGGAACCCAAACATCCTAGAAAGGATACTTTTAGTTTCCAATTGCCTCGCCTGCAGAAGACGGCACGCATTAAAACACTGAAGAGTCCAATGCAAAAGTGAAGCAAGAACCTCCTAGTTTTCTCTTCAGCTAACGATCCCCTTCAATTCACTTTGGCATGCAGCAATTTAGCAAGACTCACTGAGCCAGATCCGTCGCTAGCTCCAGGAATACACGCCTCTGTGGAGCAGTGGAGAGTGGGAGGAGGGCAAGGACTGCATTCAGGCATGCGCCTGCAAAGACACGGAAAGCCAACCGTAGTGTGCAGAAAATTCAATGGCTATACGTTGGCTCTCCGCACGAACAGAAGGGAGCATACGATTCTTCACTTGCCACTAACACCACAAATGGGGTCCTAGGCACCTGGGAGTCGAGACCCTTGATTTTCACGGTTATCTTCAGCAATCTGGTTTAGCTCCAGCATCCAAGAATCTCCCATGAAGAAAGTATTCCCCAGGTTCTGAACAAAGCCGTAGTCAAGGCAACTCGTTCTGCAGTAACTCCGCAGCAAGTGCTGGCACTTCTTCAACTACTCGAGGCATTCAACATCAGCAAGGTGAGAAGTAGATACAACTCAAAACAAGGCCTGACGGCCGGACGTGAACTTCGGGTAGAATGCTGAAGGACTCAAGTACTTGCGCTATTCGTGGAAGAAGATGTAAAGCCGCCATTTTGACCATTGGCTGCAAGATACACGCAATGGAACGCACTAGCTGACAAGATCTACCGTTTGCTGTCTCAAGGAGCACTCATTACAACCAAGATCAACATGATGCTGGAGCATACTGCTCCCCTGGAAGTTGAGGTCCCTGGTTACAGTCGTGCACAGGAGCTCACAGAGCGATCAGTGAGGAATTTGAATAAGAACGCTGTCATGCTGGTAGTTCTTTCATCCGCTCTGCCGATCTCACTACCTTCACCAGCTGAAAGAGGTGCTGAATCGCAGGAGAGGAGAGCCAGATCTTCCAGTGCGAGGCAAACTGTTGCTCGAACCCTCCACGAGGAATCGCCTGCGCTCTCGCACAGCAACGGGATAAAGTCCACTGGATACAAAACGAGAAAAGCAGTTAACATCCTGCCCCTTTGCAGTGGAGCAGCAACCTGAATAACTGTCTCACCGCAAAGCAATGGAAAGAAGCTGCTGCCCACTGCCCTGAACGCTGCTGCGTTCCTCCGAGCCATTGCAGCAACGGCAGATACTCCTTGCATCCTGCAGCTTTCCTGCACAGAGCAGAGCAGCATTACATCAGTTGAATTGCCAAAAGGTAGATACAGAGAGGATGTGGCTTTTGAGTCGCTCATCTACACGAAGATCCCCCGAAGGCTATTCAAAAGCTCACATGGAGAGATAAGGTAAATTTTTGAGTGGCCGTATAAACGGCAATCATGAGTTCCCCGATCGCTCCGTCTGCGCCAGCCAAACCTCCGTCTTTCGCGCCATCAGCAACCTGCTGCGTTGAGAATCCTTGTTGCAGCATCTCCACTTCCGCCGCAACGTAATCCACAAAAAGCGGCAACTGCTGACCAGCTGCGAGCTGCACCGAGCAGTTCCTGTCCCCACAAAGCTCAACATAGGATGTGAACAGCCTTTGCTTGAGCTCCACCAACGTCTCGAGAACGTGTGAGTCCTCAGGCATTCCTTGCGCTCGCTGCTTTTCCAGGAGGTCTGTCCAGCAGCGGCGGGTGCAATGGAGTAGCGAGGGTATCACAATTGCAGCTGTTTGGCGGGCTGCGCTTTGCTTATCTTCGCAAAGCTCTAAAACCTGGAACGTCGCTTTGTTCCCGAGAAGCTCAGCGTGGTTGCAGGTTGAAAGCAGGGCGGTGAAGGCATGGAGTGCAGCCGTCTGAAGGTCTCTGTCTCTATGAAGCATGATTCGAAGCAACAGGCTTGAAATTATGCTCAGCCCCCCTGCCCAGACGTAAGGGCACTCATCACGGCCGTTCCTGGGATCTTCATTGCCATCAAAGAACCCCTTCAATTCGTTACAAAGAATCGCCAAGACATCATCGTTATCTTCGCCCTCCTCAAAGTCTGTACAGAGATGCACGCATTGCTTCAAAACCCTCCTAAAGTATCGCCACTGCTGGTCTCTAGGGCTGTTTTTCCAGAACGAGAATCCCACCGGACCTCCACCAACAATTCACTCCACGACTCATTGCACGCACAACTTTGAGACCTATGAACTCCCCTGGAGAGGCAGAGAGGCGATCACGCGAAGGTAAATACCCGCGTGACGGTTCAACATTAAGACGAGGGTAGCTCTTAATGCCAAGTGAAATATACAAAGCACGCTGCAGCCAACTCCTTACTGCCCTCAGCACGCAGCTCAGGCAGCACCTACGCGCTCCGAGTCCATAATGATAAACATGGCCAGAAACGAATCAGTCGAAAATGCCTTGTCTAGTCACTTGAAACCCAAAAGCTCTAATATAGTGACTAGATAAGGCATTTTCCAGAGGAATTTAGGCCAGCGATTCTCACCTTGAAGGAAAAGAAGGAACTCGTCGACCGACTTGCCAAGCGCGCGGAAAATGCGCGATATATTCCTGCAGCCGCGCTTCCTCACCTGAATAGCAGTCAACAAGTAGCAGCTCGGTTAGCTTGTGATGTGGGGCTTTGCCTGCTACCAGCAATTCAAGCGCCGAAAGTTTAGGTAACGTACCCTTGGTGAGTCGCTCAGAAAATCTCGGACGAAGGAGGCAGGGTCCGTAGAAATCTCATCCCCTTCAATCCCACTGATGGCGCTTTGCGCACTCTCCCGCTGCCCCACATTGGAAGTCAGTCGGTCTGCGAGGACGCTGTTTGCCTCATCGTCAGACTTGACGTGAGTGCACGGGGGATTGATAGCTCCTCGTCGGAACAACAAATCCTTGTAAATCCCGTGCCAATCCATGCTGGCCGATGCCATGTTGCTGTCCTTGGCCAATGCTGTCCTTGCGGCAGAACAGTGAGCTGCAACCGCCATCTTCGCGTCCCGCCTGTGCAGCTTGAAGTTCCGCTGCAGGAGAAGAGCAGCCTGTGGGAAGGCCCCTCAAGGAGCAGCGCGATTTTGGTCGGTTCGTCGCCCTCAACTGAACGACACACTTCGAGGGCCAGTCCCGCGATTGACCTCTATAAGGACTCCAAGGACATGGTCCGATAGTAGCCGGGCCTGGTCGGGTGATGTGTGTGCTAGCTCATGATGCTCACGTGCACAGGGGCAAAGTTAAAACTATGTTATCCCATGATTTAGCCGAAGCAGAGAGGGGGGGAGTTACTAGCTGTTTGTGTCTTCATCGTGAGTGCACACACAACTGCTCTAAATGGGCCATGCGGGACCCGTCTCGTTGCAAATCAAATTAAGCCCCTACACTCACTAAATACAGACATTCATGAAAAATTACGTTGCTTAACTTGTAGTTAGAGCGCGCTGAGCTGGGGCCACTCGGCCTCCTCCAGCCCCAAACACTGCCACCAATGCTGTAGTGTCCACGGTCCAACGGCTAGGCCGATACAGGTATTCTCGTTCATTAGCTGCTAAGTTCAAGGATCCTCCCCCAAGTTTGACTAGAAGAAGGGGGTAGGACAAGTAAATTAGAGTGTCTGTCTCCATAGCGAACCAAACTGGTACAACAGCACTGCGCGGACTGGTCTCTCAAAGAGGGGGGGACATCGGGACCGCCGAAAAGAACCACGCCACTCCTTTGCTCCAAAATAGTTCATAGGGAATATATTTCTGCCTGCGTGTGTTATTTATTTAACCGAACTAATAGCTACCTCGGGTTTGGTACATGTGCCGCGGCGGTCGCCGTGCTGACAGTCCGTTCATGTTCGTTCACACGTTTAACAACTAACTATACTCTAGGAAGGCTAAGTGGCGAACTAAACTTGTTATTATTCCCCATTCAGTAATTTAGGCACTTCTTGCTCCATACATTATTCGTGTTCGCCACCACAGTTAGAGAAGCGGCTACCAGCTGCTAGGGCTCTATGTGTACCCCCATAGAGCATACGATCTTGCAACAGCAAGCGACCAGCAACTAAAAAATATACTGCTGACGATGTACAACATACCACTTGTTGTCTTCCCTCTGGTCAAGACGATGCCGACATTCAGTGTGCACACTTTGGCGCACCGTGGTGTCTTGTGAATTTCTTCTCGACTACGAGCACGATGGCGACGCCGGCGCCACGCTCATACTAGATCCAGAGAACCTCGCAGATGAACTGCATGTTCCCAAATGAGTCATTCCTTGGGAGCAGCTTTCCACTTAACGGGATACTGCAGATGCTCACATTCAGCGCGTTCGTCCATGGTGCACTCTACATCATAACGGGCCTTTCGAGCCATAGCGAAGGGGTTGATAGAGGAAAATTAAATTGTATTTGTTGCTTGACGCGTTTCCACTCGGAGGTAAATAAATTGATTATTTGCGTTTGTTGTTCCTGGTGGCGCTGTAAATTGTCGGACTCACCCAACAGGAACATGCTTTATCAGGAAGGTAGCAGCGAGCACCAACTGTGGGGGAAACTAGAGCCACCTGCCATGGGCGAATGCTTCGGCAGAATTTCGGGAATTCTTGGAGTTTCTTGCATGCACCTCAGGAGGGCTGGAGCCCTTGATGCTGACGGTATGCACATCATTACCTGTTGGTTGGCGTCAAGTCCCCCCACACCGAGATTCCGGGTGTCCGCTGCGCAGTGGTTTCCACCACTGTCTTGTAATCCGCATGCTCAAAGTTAGGTAGTGCATTTAGCGTACTGAACTCCCCCCTGTTGTAGAATTTTACATGAAAAGGTCTTTTGAAGGATAATTTGGAACAATCCCACGCGGCTGGAGGGTCCTCAGAATCTGTACAAGCTCGTTTATCTCTTCACGGTCACTCTGTTGGATTGAAGTGGCTGAAGCGAAGATTGCTGCTGTCGGCGAGTACACAAGTGGGGAACTACGTGCCATACGACACTCAACATTCCAGTATCTGCAATCGGTAGGCCCGTTAGGCGGAGGGGCAACTACGGACAAGCGATGATACTGCATTGAGCCACCTTCTCTCCACTGTTCAGTCCAGTCACACGTAAACCGTCGTAAGAGAGAAGTTTCCCTCAACTTCAACGAGCATAAACGAATATATGCTACAGAGCGAGATATCTGTATTCAACTGTCAAACTCCTCTGTCAAGTAATATACAACCTTTCAATATCTGTACCAACCGGCGTGTGAAGAGCAGTACCTTTGAAGATCATAAAAGTTAAGTAACGTCAGAGGAAAGTCGGAAACATTGTTCTGCAGATGGCACTTAAACTAAGAGGCGAATCAGAATTTGATAAGCACACGGCATCGCCAGTACCGCAAATTCAGCTGCAGGCACGTGAGGTCGCAGCAACAAGAAGCTCAGGCAGCTTGAGCCCGTGCCTTAGTGCAGCCGTAATATACAGGAACTCTTCCTCTCTGCTGCAGGAAGGAGTATGACGCATCCAGTCCTACCGAACATTGGTAGTTCGCTTGGCACGTCGCGCCTACAGCGACTATCGGTCACAACAAATAGCTATGACTGCGCCTGAAACCTCCAAGCAAATGTGATAATTTGGCTAGCTGTGCTCAGTCAATCAGTAAAGTGTCTGTTGGCTGTGAGCCCCGTGTTGGCACACTAGGTCAACGTACTTCTTATAGCTATTTCGAAAAGTACGCCCTGCTATATAGAAGGACCTCGAAGTAAAGCAGTCGCTGCAACAGCGACGGGTGGCCCTGGACCTCCGTGTGCTGTCGCTGGAAGCGACAGTAACATAAAATCGCCATGGAGTCGTTCTCTGTGGGTATTATCCCGTCCTTCAACAAATTGCACCTTAACAGGAAAGATGTAGTTTGCTAACGCGGGGCTCGTAGCTTCGAGACACTCTGCGGATTCACCAGGCCCCACGGCCTGGCACAGCTGAGCTAATTTGCTTGAAAACACTAAAGTTTTCCACCAACATTAGCTTGTTGCTGGCTACGTGTTACGCACGTTGAAACTTCCTGTACATGAAGCCTCTTGAAAACTTCCTCCGTAGGGTCATTGCTCCTTGGGTACTTCCGAGTAGGAAACAAAAGCCAAGGCAAGTAATGCTATTCAGCATGCTAGGGACTTGGCTGTATTGAAGACCTAACCGTTGACTTTATGTTGCAATGCTGGATCCTCAGTTTAAAAGGGTAGCAACTTCAGACTCAGGCAAAGCCCTGACCCACACTGAGGCCCGTAAGCTATTTACGACCCCGCTGGGCGGGAACCTTTTGGAGTTCCGCCTTTGAAATGCTCTTTTGAGATGCTAAACGGCTGATCCACGGAAGTCCGTAGATTCGCATGCCTCTCGCCACAGCCTCCTTTTTCGAGCCATCGGCACCGAACTTGCTATCGGGAAGTTCAGAAGAGGTGAAGCGCTCGTGAGCCGTTTGTTCTATTTTGTGTCGTAGATTCCGTTTCGTTGAGAAGCGCGTTCGCCCCCCTTCCACAGACGAACTGGAGAGCGACTCCCTGAACAGCAGAGACAGACCATTTTCCGAAGTATAAGATTGTCTGTAGTCAACTAGCTGCACTCGCTCAGTGTACTAACAAACCAACGGTGGAATGAGAGGTAAATTTGTCTTCTAAAACTCGCATCCATCACCATGTTTTCAACTGACTAGTTGTTTTGCATGGGTACACCGGGTACACCGGAGGCGACTCACAACGCAGAACAAATTTGTGTCTGAGCACCTGCCACCTCCGTTAAAAATCTCTTTGTTAGGTCCACCTTCTGTTGATCCGTCAGAATTTCGTCTACAGCAGCAATCGTCCCTACTCCTAACGAAGTGCAAAAGCGCAAACGCACTTGCGCAACTACAAAAGTCAGCCCTAAAATTGTACTGAGGGAAGATACGTTCTGTAGTCTAAACTGCTCTTCTTGTCAGTTCATTTGGGTCTTCAACGCATAAAAGACGAGCCGCTCTCACCTCTGACACTGAGCATGAGAATAGTTTCGGTTCCCTTGGAAAGTCCGAGTACTTTTTGTTCTTGACAGTAAAGGGTATAGTCTGAGCGGCGGCCTACGCATGTGCCATTTTCTGGTTGTGGCCGTTCGCACCTCATTGATACGAGGCCAAGAAGGGAAATATGTGTCAAATTCATCCCAGCAAACGCATAATTGAGGTCTTCGCAATTCCGGACCATTCGGTCCACCGACGGAATCCAGGCCACCTGGGGCGATTTGGAGCAGAGCAGCTCGGGAACAAAGCTAGTGGCCGGTGGCACCCCTGGAATTGCATCCGCCGATGCAGACCTCTTGGATGCCCCTAGCTCGGCAACGACAGCAAGGCGCCAATCACTGCTGGAATAGCTCGGCGGTGTAAGAAGAGGTGAAATAACTGTCTTAGACAGGGAAGCGTGAGGACTTTCGAGTTCTGTAGCAGTTCGTGGCTCGTCGTCAGCGAACGGCATATCGGATTGATCTTCTTCTGCTCCAGGCTCGTGTTCATTGTCTGCCACATTTTGGAGGTTCGGATACGTTGTAGACTCTGGCAACAACAGCAGTGACTCCCGAGCGAATCCGGTATGCATTTCGGCTACAGTCTTTCTTGGCTGCGAAGCAGCAGGGACAGCTTCATGATGTTGCATCCGGCGGGCGAACATGTGCAAGCTAAAATCTCTCGTTATGCGGTGGCCAAAGAGCCTGTTCAGCGTCGGCAAACGCTCAAAAGGGAAGTGCGACAACCTAATGTCAGGCAGTAGTAACAGGTGGCTCCTTGGCTCTCCGAGGGTAGCTGACTGCCCTTGGTTGAGGATTGCTGCCAAAGACCAATACAGCATCTGTGCAGCAAGTTCTTCAAAAAGGTCCTCTAGTACAGCGTAAACCTGATCAGGGTAAGTGAACGAAGATGCGGACGACGTATTAGGGATATCTTTGTTGCCGACTGGGTCCTGGATTACAACGGGAGCATCATCGGTGTTCAGCAGCAAGCACTCTGGGAGTGCACGTCGCTGCAAAAAGAAGCGCCATGGAGCCGGACACCCATCAGACGGAGCCACCGGGCACGCCGCGGCAAAGAAGACAAAACCCTTTGCGCAATGGAGGCACGCTACGCAAATGTTGCGCGGTAACCAGGAATTTAGAACAGTCGAAGGTGCCAAATCGGAAAGGTTTGCCATTTGCATGAAACCGACGCGAGAATCGAGCATCCTGCAGCACAGTGATGAGAGGTCAGCACGCATTGATTCGCCTGTACAGCCAAGCTTTGTATTGCGCTGTTTGTATTGCACTCCAAAAGAAAAAGATCGTGAATCATGAAGCCTTCGTCGTGGCAATATCTGATACGCATTGGCTGGAAGCTGATGGAGGCACCTGCTTTGCAGCAAACATACCTTCTGATAACTTGCATTTGGGGAACAGCGCCTGCTTCTCTCCAAGATTCCTCCAAAATCCGGAGCTCTTGTGTGGCAACGCTTTCGGCCATATGCGGACTCGTAAACTGCAGCTGCAGCAACCTTGAAGCCTGAGCAACTTGCGCTGCCTGCAAAGTGACAATGGTTGCGAAGCCGCGATCCAGCTGTTCTAAATTTCCGTTGCCGAAAACGTTGGTTATTAGCTCCTCACCGAGGAAAGTGGCCTCAGTTAGATGGCCGCTGACAATACAAGATAGGAACGTCTGCTCTAACTCCGGCGAGGCAATACAATCACAGCGACCCTCTCGAGGGTCTCTTGCCCAGGCAGAAGCCAGATAATTCAATGACCTCTGCTGTCCTTTAGGAGTTTTGTCCGCCTGAGAGAAGATAAAATATGATGCCAGTAGATTTGATGAGCGTAAAACGCAACTATCAAGTGGTTCCTGCAAGCCATACGTATAAGATTTTCTAGCCTCTTTGAAAGAGGACCGTCGGGTGTTAATCCGACGATTTCAGCTTTTGATGTGTCTGCACACTAGAGCAACAGCGCTTCGGATATCTTCTATCCAGAACTCCCGGTTCTCCTGCGGCTCTGTCTCATCCTGTATCCAGGGGCACAGCTGCATGCAAACCAACGAGCCGGAAATCCTGTGATGGATGTGGCAGGTGCAGACAAGCGTGGGCATGCCCATTAGGTTCTGCGGAAGGGCTGAAAGAATGAATTTGAATCAACCGTGTTCATAACAGTTCCTTACGTCGTGAAGTTCTCTGCCCTGTTCAATTATTCTTTGACGTGCTTGTAGAAGAGACTGCTGATGCCTCAACATCGCACATTGGCAAGCCCACAGAACATCCAGCAGGGACTTGCCCCAGATTTCGCTACAGTTGTATTTCTTGTCAGTTTGGCGACGACAGAGCCCAACAGTTCGCATGGCTTCAAGTTCCTGGACGGCGCGCTCAAGCCACTGCTGCTGAGATTTCATCTGGGAAGACGAAACTGCGTCTTCATACTGGCTCTCATACAGCCACTGTTGCAGCGCACGGCGCCTTTCATCTGCAGAAGATTTTGCGTGGATAAAGTTGGAAGCTGCTGAGGAGGCACCAACCCCGCTAGTCCCTACAAATAGTCGTTGAGATCCCTCAAGAACTTGGTGTATGTCCGCTCTCCAAAATTCCAGCGTCACTAACTGAAGTTGATGACGAAAGCAAAGCAGCTGGGCGCTAGCGAGGGCAATCATATCAGCCCACGCTAAGGCAGATTGATGGGTGAGGTAGTATTTGTTGCCGTGAGTAACAAAGTCCAGAACGGCTCTTGCTTCCAGATCAAGTCCCTGCGAAGCGCATTCACCGGAGGCAATGACGTTTAAAATACTGAACCTGCTGAGCTCTTAAATGTGTGGATCTCAGAATTCCACAGCAGGCGACCGAACAGCTGCACTTTTGTTGCCTGAAACGTCTTACTGCGAGAACTCGGTGAAGCGCCTCAGAGCATTCGTGCAGGTCAGCTGGGGTCACAAGTGGTGGACCACTAGGATTAGGAGAGACAGCAAGTGGACGTTCACGCCTTTCCCAGTGATACGCGGAGAAGTTCTTTTCGTCTGCCCAAAGAAACCGCATCGCTGCCATCAAGAAACGAGCTCCACGAAGACAGCTGGAGGCACAAACTCTCAAAGGTTTCAGTGGGACACCGAGACCTTCAGTCCGGTCGAGCAAACTGGACAGCAGATTCACAGCCTCAAGAAATGTCCGCTTCCAATGAATGTGCAAACTGCCTCCTTCTGCGGTCCAACCAAGGCAGTGCAATGAAAAGAAATGATCCGCCTCTAATCCCTTAAGACGGTGTTTCCATACTGTGAGACTTAACGGCCATTGAGGCACCTCCGCAGTGGCAGCTCCTCTGCCATATCGAGATTGGTGCATCCGATTTGAACTGCAACTTGCTTTGCCTCCTTTTTCGATCCGAGTCGTAGTAGAGGCAGCAGTCTGTTGGGATCCCCAGTGCGAAGAGGAAACACGGGACACGATTGTGGCGCCTTTCTCGAAATTAATGCCAGTAGCTGTGGCGGAGGCGAGCTCGCTCAGGGTCGCTTCAATCTGCTTCATCACAGGGAGGGCCTTTGAAATAGTTCCCTTGGCAGCATGTATTTTCTGTATAAAAGTACAAAACGCAATGTTCGCTGGCAGAAGGCATCAAATAAGAATACCCGACTTCAAAAAGCAATCGAAAGCGTTGAAGACTGCAGAAAGTTGACTGGGTGCCCGTTATGCATTCAGTTCTTTTGTGAATGCCTCTTCTGGGCCACAAATAACCTACCCACAGAGAGTCTGCAACGTCAAGGCCTACTGGAAGCTCAAGTTGGGGAAAGTTTTGCAAGCTTGTAACTGTGTCGAGCAGCTGCAGCGAGCTATCAACATCGCCTTGGCGAAAACGAGACATCGCCAGCATAGCTGTCTGTCGGGCATATAGATTGGGATTGCAATCTTTCAAAACCTGCGGGCTTGGTAAGTAGAGTGAGGCTGAACAGCCCAGCAGGGAACTAACGCCGACTTCCCCAATAAGCAGGCACTGTTCTCCTAAAGTGACAAGCAACTCCCCAATGGAAATGAGGCAACACGTACGGTGAAGAGTCACAACGGAGAAGCAACAAGCTTGTCGGCCCATCGCTGTTGAAAAGCCTTCACCCGCTTCAGTTGCCGGGCCAAGGGCCCCTAGCCACGCGCGAAGCGCTGACGGAGAGAAAAAAGGTTGTAGTTTCTGCGCCTCGTCTAAAAACCGACACGCTACGGCCCCCCGGAAGACTTGTATGTTGAACGATGCCTCGAGAAGCGAAATTGCCGGATGCATTGTCCCAAATCCATTATCAGTAGAGGTAGAGCTATTTGACTGCAATGAAAGCAAAAGGAATGCCTCTGCAATCTTTGCGCGTAAACGCGTGAGCCGCAGGGCCCAAGTTTCCAATCCTAGCTCAAATAAGTGGGCCTCGGTTTTGTTTAAAATCCGAAATGCTAGAGTGAGGCTTGTGGACCAAAGCAAGATATCCCGGATCGTCCCAGCATTCCTGTGCATTCGAGACGTCAGAAGAGAACCCAGGCCTCCTCTATCCCCACTTTTCCCCACATTCGAGTTGTTGAGGCAAGTGCCATCTGCAGCGCCTAAGCGATTGTCCCGCGAGCCAAACTCCCCGAGACGAATCGGGTCGTATAGACTGGCTGACGCCCAAGGATCAAGTTGCTGATTCGCCCGCTGCAATAGCGCATATCCGTATACGCATTTAAATATGCTTTCAACCAGGGAGATGTCAATGTGGCGAGACCCATTCGTACATTGCTGAGGTTCCAGTAACCATCAAGTTCTCCGAACTTTTGGAAGTGCAGTGAAGAAGGGGAACTTTGAGTGTGGAGCGCCTTTTGTACTTTAGCAGCGGCTCACCTCCTTTTGTTCTCCAGAAGACCCCACACTTTTAGTTAGCCCCTCTCCAGCTGCTATATCTTGATCTCTCGTCTTTTCCGAGGCGCTTCGCGCCGGCGCCTCAAGCATTTGAGAAGACAGAGTCACAATTTGTCGCATCGCATCAGCAGTCTCGGATGTATCTGGAGAATAGAAAAGCTTGAGTGCTTGCGCTTGCAGTAGAAGCAGATGGTCAAGTCTGATTACAGTGCCATTAAGACTCATGAGGCTCGTTGAGCACGTTGCTGAGTCCGTTTGACCGCCATTTTCTGCCCCTGAGCACTCCCATGGTAGCCGATCCTGCACATATGTCGAACACAGTTGACCGCTGCGCATTCAATCTGCGAAATCGGCGCGACACAACACAACAGTGAACGCAGAACTTGTTTCAGCTGTTCTTCTGGCCGGTTACCTCTTGTTGGCATTCAATTCTCTTAAGCAGTTCCAACGCAGCACGAATATGTGAACTGGCCTTCGCCCAAGAGCGTCGCGTGCTAAGGAGCCACTCTGCAACTTCCAAGTGAACGACAATCCCATGCGGGTCCTTGTCAACCTCAAATAAACTGGAAGCCCCCTCGTAAGCTTCCATTACCACGGATGTAAGGCCAGGAGTCTTTTGAGCAAGCCGAGCAAAACAATGTAACAAGTCAGCCTCGCTCGAAGGTTCGCTTCTGGCCAGGCTGCATACTGTAGGGAACAAATTAGGCGTTTCTGTGCGCGTCAGAGCGAGGATCTGAAGCTTCATCAGGGGAGTGTGCAGCACTTTGGGCACCAGAAGCATTGCAGCTTCGGCGGTGCGGAAGAGTTCATCCCACTTCCTGCAGTAAGGAAGGGACCAAAGGAGTCCCATGCACATGCGAGTTATCAGAGTTGTCGCAGCAGGGCGGCAGCTGGTGGGGATCGTGTATAGAGCGGTCTTTACAGCCAAATAAGCCTGGTCCCCATTATTCTCATCGCCAATTACTGGCGCAGCAGCGTTCCACAGTGCCCTTGCAGCAAAAAGAAGGAGCGGCACGCAATTAGCTTCCTTCCCGTATTCGCAGGCTTGCAGTAGGTGGCGTATTGCCCACATACTTCCGTCCCTGTCAAAGCAGACACGCCGACTTCTGCTCAACATGACTGGTTGAAACATGGGCCATATTTTGGAACCTAGAACGCCCCACTGATATGCTCACATTGTACACTCCGTAGCAAGAATCGCTAATCCCGCCAGAACGTGCGCCACGCCTTTCCAGAGTAGCAGTTGGTAGTTTACATTGGAAGGAATTTTATATGGTACTGCACAGCACTTTTCCCCTAGCGCTTGGAAAGCATAAGCCACTGGTAGGCCTTGTATGGTTGCAAAGTTTACAGAGAGTGATGCAGCGGCAAGACGGGTCCACAGCTCCGTTTTCAGTAACTCAACAGATCCTACAAGCTCAGCAGCAGTGGGTGCAGCCAGGGCAGCGGTGGCAGACCACAGCAGATCTCCACACTGCAGGAGTAGGTGCTCCCTCGTCGAAGTTTCCTTTTCCAATATCGCCTTCTGAGTAGCAGCCGACAGCAGACAATAAGCATGCAGCGTGAATGCAACCAACTTTCTGCTCTGGCTAGCAATCGACTCGCAAACACAACAGTGTGCTGATAGGTTGATTAATGTGCACGTCGACGAAACCTGGGTGCTCCTAATGGGTATAATGGCGAAAATACCTCAATTTGGAGGAGCACCGAGATATCTGGAGTCAGCTTGAGCATTGTTGCATTTTCAGCCACTCCTGGAGCCTGCCCCTTAGGGAGTTTTGACTTTGACGTTTTGTCAACGCCGGGGGTCTCTTGAAATGCACTAGAAGATGCCTTTAATAACCGTGAAAGAATAGGTTGTGGTATTTCTTGAAGCATGACATCTTGGAGCAACGCGCCGAAGAGGTTGCGCCTGCTCGAACTGTGCCAGAGCGGAACCTTTGAACAGAACTCTTGTACCAGTGCAAAGTCTTGAAGCGCCTGACATTTGACCACTGACGCATCGCACCGAGGAAATGCTCAACACTTGCGCCAGTGCGTTGGGAACTGGCGGGCAATCTGAATGGTCTTACAAGGGCAGAGCGAGAACAAAATTCGGTGAATGTATGCACGACAGCGTCGCAAGCGTTTGAAGGTTGCTCCGAAAGCCGCTGGAAAAGCTCTTTCAGAATTGGCAGCAGTCGGCTGATCTCCTGTACTCTTGTTGGACTATGAAAAAGCAAACTCCTGTATATATTCCACGTGTGAACTGCTGCATTGAAGACGAGCCATGTTTGTCCAAAGGCATCACTGCGGGTAACGCACTGATCTTTTGCTTCAGCTGTCTCGATAGAGCCATAATATCATACTCATTGCACATGAATTAGTAGCGGGCTGCTTGCCATTGCTTCTCTAGCACCCTCTAAAAGCGTTGTTTCACTTGGTACTGCACGCGGGTTGGATTGCGCGTACTAAGCATGCCCTTGGCACATACCTGAGCCTTGCCCCAAACAAAAGTAGATTGTGGGCTCGCTGCTCCTCTGCTAGCGCACTATCGCCGGACTTCATAGTTGAACCACTACCGCTTCCCTTTGAAAGCAAGGGCTGCTCTTCTTGAAGATCACTGTCTTCAAAGGCGGGCCCCACGGTAATCACTTCTGCATTCCCCGGAGTGCCCGGCGTCTTCAACTTGCTGCAACATAGCGCCTACGGGAAACACGCCATATGCCAATGGCTCCAATGAAGGTCTCCAAGCAATAGGGCTATGCTACGCTCCACCGTTGTCTGGGAAAGATACATACCAGTGCGTAAGCAGCCTCAATGACGTGCACGGCCACCTCAATTTCAAACGGCGGCCTCAGCCGTACGCGTAAATCAACTGGCGGCGTCGTGTCGTACACCTCGTTATTGAATGCTGCTGGATCTAAACACTTCTCAGTCCCGTGGATCATGGAAAGAATCGCAGTTGCAGCCCTCGCTGTGGCTCGATCATCCCCCAGTACTCGCGCACGGCTTACTAAATGCCCGTACGATGCTATTATCTTTTTAATCGTGCTCTCTCCCCTCAAGGAAAGCATTGGTTTCCGATATAGAGAAGCCCTACTTTGTTGTTGTGAACCAGCCGCTCGCTTGCTTGTGCCTTGTGGCTCTGCTCGAAGCTGACGGCTGCAAATTTTGCTCTCTTCGTCGGCCAACATCTGGAACGCTCTTCTGCGAAGGTCTTCGGCGCTACCAATTATCTTGGCAATATTGTGCTCGTGCCTTCCACGCAACGCAATGTTCTGGATCTGCTCCACGGGGCTGGAATTTTCCACTGGCAGAGTTAGTTGACTGACTTCATGGGCCATTTGTTCTAGGGATAAACTCAGCGGCCGCAAATCCGCCAGCCGGCTTGGTTCACTCTCCACAACACAACTAGTTGCCAATACTGGGTTTTCTGAAGTAGTAGCAGGTTGGCCGGTTGGTGCAAGATCATTTATGTGGTAGGCAACTGGGCAATAACTGCGTTCGATTTTTAGCGCTCTGTTGATAGTTGTTTGCGCTGCCTTGTAAAGCTCTTCTTCAACCTCGCATTGTGCCAGTTGATGTAAGAGGTGTACCCGGAGTGACATTTGGCTTGATTGACAACGGTCCAGGGCATTACTGGCCTACGCGAAAATACGTATGGATAATTAGAAGCATCGATGAAATGCATACTCCATGCGGGAGAAATCATTCACTCTTAGTACTTTGCTTCGGTTTTACGCGCTTACTTTCTGCATATTTCTGTAGATGTGACGCCGGGTTTCGGGACCTAGGCACGGTCTCGCGATATTCCACATAGTTGCAACACAGATTTCTACCAGATCTCCATTCTCACTAAAATGAGCCATAGCAGTCAGGCATTCGTCCAGGCGACGGACCGCCTGCACTCGGAGATCGCGTATTGGACATGGCTCGCGAGCCGAGGAAGAGAGCAGAGAAAAACCAGAGGGAGCAGAAAAGCTTGTACCTTCCTGCTGGCGGAGTTCACAAAGAAATTCGCGCAGACGTAACTCCGTCTCTATCTCTAACATCCGTTGTAGCACAGCCGCGCTCGTAGTTCCAGCTTGCCACCTAGACGAAGGGCAAGTTCAAACAACCACCCATACCCAAGTGCAAACGTGCAACGTAACTATCCAGCATGAACAAACTCTGTCCGCTGAGCAAGTGACAGTAGTGCAGTTGGGCCGCTAGCAGCCAGAACAGCGGAATAGACTCACCTCTCCAAAGCTTTCGTCATAACTCTAGCCAAGGGGAAAAATCTTTGTGCCAGGGCTGCCTTTACTACTAAGTAACCTGCGAAGTGCTCGTTTTCCCCAACTGTTCGAGCAGGCTCGACGGATTTTTGCAAACTGCAGATGTGATCGTCAACCTCTTCCAGCGTTCCCCTGGTGATAAACGCGTTCCGAACAACTTGTGGCAGTTGCGGATCCAAAATTGACCATGCTTTTAACAGTTCATTACACATGGACTCTCCCTTAAGACCTGCTGCATTCTCCCTTTGCGATCCAACTGACCCAGCTGCCTGCGCTGTTTTCACAGCAAGTCGGCCTGCTGAGATTGCCGTTTCCACCGTGCTTGCCCAGTGTGGGAATTCCGCTTTTGTTGGGATTGGTCCACTCGCATCCTGCCTTCCTCCCAGCCCACCACGAATCCTTAGAAATCACACGAACACAGGCTGTCCCTGACTTCCCTCGCGTCGCATTGTTAAAAATAGTATACGGCCGCTGCTTGCAGCTTCTAAACATCAGATAAAAAGAATTTAGGATATATGGCCTACATGGCTAGCTTGCGCTGCAAAATGTAGTGGTGCTTATCCCACTGCGGTGAGTGCCCGTGGGTGGCCTTGGCCTCAACACAGAGTTGCATAGCATCTTCGATGGCCTAAAACGCTCACCGCACCTACACTCATTCCCCCGTCCTGCTGCGGTAAGCTTCTTGAAACTGCATTTGCTTATAGGGAGATGTGCTGTACATTTCTGCCTGCACATCCAGCTACAGACGGCAGCACTATGTCTTTAGACTTGACCTTTTGAGCTTTTGCGCGTCTGCCTCCATCTTCGAAACAAAACGCAGCGTGCAGGAGAAACGATACGTTCAGTCTGAATTCAGCTACATTAGTGGCTCGACATGCAGCCCCTTGACCTTGGCCTCCATCTGCTGGCGCAGCCATAGCCTGGGGACTTTTGACAGCTCTTCCTGAAGGTTTTGATGGGACACGCGCTTCTTGAGGTCTGCAATCGCACTTCGACAACAGTAGAAACTGTTAACGAAGCACATCGCATCTCACGAGCTTTGTTTGAGTCGTGCGCTAGGTTGGCTATCGTCACGAGCTTTCTACTCGAAAACATTGGATGGCCTACTGCAGAAAGAGCAAGATCCTTTCCAAGCTGTTGCAAAAATTGCGGGCCCAAAATGGTCTTATGAAGGGCCGAAGAAGTACTAGAATAACTTTAATGGCTTGCTGGGTAAAATTCTCCATTCTGTCAGCACAAGAGCTCGGAAGGGCGAGTAATATTAGAGAGGAGAACTACTTGACATCGCATAGAACCCACATGAGATGTATTGCGGTCATGCTGCATGATGGCAGTGCACGCAGGATATCCAGCTGCATGACGGCCAGTTTCAAAAGTGACGCATCTGTTGTGATACCCTTTTAACACTCTTAGTCGAATGGAAGTTCCGAGAAAATCAGTGTGAGACTGACTGCGTCACTTCATCCGCAATCGCAAGTGCCTTTTCGACAAAACTAAGCGCCTCTACGTGTTGATCTACAGCCATTACCCCTTTAGCAGCTGCACGCTGCGCTTGTTTCGTCTGCAAGTAAGCCCTGCAAAGCAAACAAATTGTAGCATTGCTGCCTCCTCGGTTATGAACCGCGCCAGATATGCGATTGTCCCAATCGCCGTTCTTTGCCGAAGGTAGTCGATATGTACGCTATACCCATGTTTTTCTCCTTAGAAAAGCACGCGCATGCAGCGCCAGGCACATTGCGAAAATTGGAACCATAGCTTACCGGAGAAGGAGCCCATATGCCTCTGTCCGTGGGGACCGAATTCCGACTTGATCGAACAGCTGGTGGCAGTGCAAAAGCAATACACGAATGAGGCTCTGCACTGGGCAACATTTTTCCCTGCTAGTTTTCCCTGGTAATCCAGAAAATTACGGCTCAAAAACCTCTTCAGAGGATTCTTCTGTCTCAGTGGCCAACCTGGAAAACATGACTTGCTTTCTCCTCGTCCCCATGGGCGCAAGCTTGCAAGCAGAAGGTAAGAATCATGTCTGGTAGGAAGTCAAAAGGACAGAAACCCACCACATCATAATGTTAGGGGATAGTTGTCCGCGCAGACTAGCGCTCATGCCCGCAAGGCTATCTAGGACGAGTCCTTAATTTTGTGGCGTCCTTAAAACTAACACTGAATAGGCAGAAACCGGAGAGAAGATGTCGGTCTCGCATACTGCTTGGTGAATAGTTACCGGCGTTGAGCTCCATAAGCGATGTTTCTGCCAGTAAGCATATTTCATGATATGCCATTTCTAGCTTTCGTATGGCTGCATGCCCATCCGATCCCTGCTGGAACGGGCGCGACTCGTCAATAAGTCGCATAAGGCGTTGCACACGCACCCCAGACATCTTCACTTCAAGGGTTGTGGGGGTTAAAAGCTCGTACAAAAGAAATACACAGAGCACGTTGCTTCTACTTCTGTGTACAGCGTGTTATTAGCGATATGAGTACTCCAAAATTCTATTTGCAATTCTGCGGGAGCTGTAGCCTCCCTTGTCGGATACTGCAGAAACATGAGGCAAACTTTTTGCACTATTTGGAGTTTCTTATCTTTCTGTTGTGTCTAAGATATGCCCCTGGGAAGTAAGCTTTGCAATGGCTCGGCTGGTGCTCGAGCCCGTCAGCAGGCCATGAGTCCCCCCGTCGTAAAAGAGCCAGGTTGCTGCCTCGGGCAAGCGTTTTACAAGGATTTCCCTCCTACAACTTGTTGGTCTAATGACCGCTCGTTACGTTAGCTTCGTCAGTGTCTTGCGTTTCGAGCGGCCTGGACCCGGGAGCAAGCGGTACCACGGTGACCCTCTCGTGTCTCGAAGGAGAGAATTGTGAGTCTCCCTCTGCCTGGGTTGAAAAGTTCATACAACACTACACTTATACTCCCTAAATATAGCAAATGTGTACCAATGTTGAGGCGGCAGGTGCCATGAAGCAACCGCTTTCGGTGTCGCAGCGGGCGCCCACCGCTGTGGAGACGCCGCCTCTGGCGTTATCGGCCTCCTGTGTTTACAAACTGGGCCTGCCAAGTTCGATCCTTAATTTCGTCGAAATGACGCGAAATATAAGATGGTGAATGAGGCAGGGCACCCTAGTCGCCTGTACTGCGCAAACGGCCCTCCCTGAGGACAACTACGCCGAACCGACATTTTCTTTAGCTCCACAGATATCTCCTTCCCGAAAAGAATTAGGTGTGGTCTTGAAACATGCAAAGTTGAGCGTAACATACCCAATCCTAGGTATGCAGATGGGAAAAAATCACAGTGGCTCAGCGCTACTGTGGGACGGAACCCGTGCAACCTGCTGTCCCGACTGGCCTAAAAGCTGTATTATTCACTCCTCTTGAAACCAACGACTGAGCAGATTCCTTATGAGCTACGTGGCATATGAAAAACTCATGCGATATTTTTTCGTGCTCGGTGAGAGCGAATGGGAAGCGCTACAGCGATTTCCTCGATGGCCACTGTTCGTAATGGAGGAGACGATACGGCCTTCAAGAAGAAGGGCACCATGATACTGGAGGTGTATTTTCCCGCACAGAGTTGGAGGTGTCTTGAAGTTCAAAATATACACACGCTCCTTACTGTTCGGGAAATTTGCCTTCGAGGTGCATTGCCTGAACAGCTCAGTGGCAAAAACGCCTTCGAGCACTTGCGTTTGGCTCCAGCCCTGTCTCAGCTTGAAGTCAGCGCTCTTTGCCGCTGAAATGGATAGCTCACTGATACGATGACTGCTATCTATGACACAGTTCCTTGATCCACTACCGAAAGCACACTCCAAGCAGGCACGAGCTTCTTGCCACTGGCACCATCCGCTGCTTTTCCAAAGTTTGTGCCTGGTTGGAAGCTGCTGTATGGAAGTCCGTCGGTGCAGGAGTACGGTGAGGCATATTCGCCTGGGTAGAACCGGACAGACTCTGAACTGGGGCAGTGACACCTGAATCCCACGTCTTCTTCAACAGCTCGGCTGTGAGTGGAGTTGGGATGTTTGCCGCAGGCGCACGGCTCAGGTTCTGCTGGGTGGAAAGTCCCATGCGAGGGTGTTCGGGAAACTGTGTTGTGGTTTGCGGGTTGGTCGTTGTATCGTATCCTGCTGTGGTCCGTGTTGACAGGGACATTCGCCTGTGCTGGAGCCGTTCTCTGTGCATAGTTATGATGTAGTAGGCCTGTTCTTCCGGTAGGATGTCTTCACGAATGCACACTGTGTTATCGAATGAGCTCATCTGAGAATTCGCCATGGCGGCCGTGATATCCCGGTTACCCAAGCGCAAGGGCTTGAACCCATTGACACAGTTGCATTTTCGCGTCGGCTCTGGTGTAAAAAGCGCTTGGCACAGAGAATTAACGCCACAACCTCCATTGTGGGCACAGGGCCCCCGGTTTGGCGAATCTGAAAATATAACAGCATCGCAACCTGAAGGTTTAATATGGTGCTTGCACACAGCCCCCACTTTACTACGAGGCGTCTAGCAAAACTACCTGAAGAGCAAACCAACCGAAGATTACCGGACAGGCAGATACTCTCCGTACAAATCTGAAGGGATAAGGAAAGCGGTATGTGCTCCTTAAATTTCCTATGCCATCGCTGCTCTCGACACCTCACTTATTCTGAGACACTGTGCGGCAGGTCCCGAGATACCATTCCATGCTGTTCCCCGCGGGCAGATGCAGTCAAAGGTTCCGCTGAAGTTGAAGCACTGCGCTTGCAGTGGACATGGCCGTGGAATTAAGTTTTGCGATCCGAGGCTGCATTCGTCGATATCTATGCACGCTTCCTGAGTCTGCTGGAATCCTTTTCGGCATTTGCACTGATAGCTGCCGACTGTGTTAACGCACACGGATGCAGGGCCACATGGACTAAAAATACATTCGTCGATATCCTTGCACACCTTTCCGTCTCCTTCGAATCCACGATTGCACACACACTTCGCTGTTCCCTGCGCATCTGAACAGGTCGCGTATTGACTGCACGAAGCTGAAGCACATGTCATGGGAAGAACGGGAAGGGCGGCATACGGGTCTAGTATGTCTTCTTTTGCTAGTGTGCTCCAGGCGTCAACAGTGCCTCCTGTTGCAATCAATCCTGTACATCCGCGAAAAAAGACAGCAGCAAGTGGCTGTATAGTTTTGGTAAGCAGCACATGCCCAGCAGACTAGAGGCGGTACGCCATGTTTTAAAGCCATTCAGACCTGCTTAACCTTGCTCAGATTCAGAACACATTTGGGAAGGGAAAAGCTTCTCTCATCAGTTTGGGCTACTTCAAGGGGGATGTCGTCATTTACCCACCTTCAAGGTGGGGATTCTTTTTCACGCTTCGAAGTAGACGGTGGATGACTTGGCGGTAATTCAGCTGTGGACGGCGTGTCCATAGGAGAGCAATGGTGCCCGTCACCATGGGGACGGCAAAGCTTGTCCCACTGACAGATCTGTAGCTTTTTCTGGCCGAAGTCGTCATTATATTGGCGCCTGGAGCTGCAACGTCAACTTGCCTCTTTCCATAGCTACTGAATGGTGCAAGCTGGCCATTGCGGCTAATGGCTGCGACGGAGACAACGTTGTCTAGATCATACGATGCCGGGAAAACGGGCTGCCTGAGAAATCACCACCACAGGCAACACCATTGAAGCTTAAACGCTTAAACGCCGCCTGAAGACGTGTACTTGAATTCATAGATACCCTCAAGATTTGCTCAGCTAAACCTGAAAAGAGCACCGATTTTATGTGCAATGCTCATTGCTTCACTTGTCGTTGTCGTTATTGCCGTTGTAGTTCCCTGCAGCGGCGACAACAATCATTCCAGCTTGTCGTGCTCGTTGTACAGCCTCTTGAAGGCCTCTAAAGCCGCTGCCTCTTCCCCCATAGCTGTTGTTCGACAGCATAATCCCTTTTCCAATCGCATAGTCGAGCGATCTAGCAAATGCACTTATGGTTCCCTTTATGTCCTCATTTAGTGCCTTTAGTACCAAGATATCACAGCCCCAACAAACCCCAGTGAGACCTATCCCGTTATTTGGCTCAGCAGCAATGATTCCTGCTGATGCGGTGCCGTGACCGTTATCATCCATAGGCAGATTGGTCCCCTTCACAAAGTCCTGAAGCAACGCACGTGGAAAAGTAAGCGGCCTTCTATTTCAATAGGGTATCGGAACACTCCAAATATCTACTCAGCCTCTTTCCGCATCCACGCCCACTTCAGATAAGATGATAAAGCGTACCCAGCCTATGCAATCATCTACAAATCCATTGAAGTCGTCGTCAATGCCGTTTCCACAGATTTCATCTGGGTTCCGCCAGATCTGGTTCTGCAGGTCAGGGTGCTCGTAGTCGACGCCGCTGTCTATCACGGCAACTGTGAATCGCGGCTTCAGCCCCTGGCCTGACACGCATTCCATGCACACAAACAGAGCAGATGGAACTGTCCAGAGTGCTTGATGCCCGGCGTAGAACCGGGGTCAACACTATGTGGTACGCATCGCCTCTCGCATTGCTAAAGTAGGTGGTGGTACCTGTCCAAACCTCCCATGCATTGGGGGCTTCGATTCCCCATCTGGTGGGGCCGCTGTCCACAATAGCCCACTGCTGCCAAGTAAAGGGGTCATTCGTCATAACCTCCAGCCTGCGACTTGGCGCCTTAAATTGGCTCGCTGTCTGGTGCTGCCCGGCATCAGTTGCAAATGTGGTACCAGTTTGACGGTGATGGAGAGGCTCTGAAGCTAATTCTTCTTGGGACGGATCGTCCGGCAAAGCCACTTGGAGTTCGCTGTCGAAGTCACTAACCAGGTGGTCAGTATACACGTGGCTCACGTAGTTATCCAGCTTCAGCACAGTGGCAATGAATTCACGAACACGCCACAGTGGCGGCACTTCAAATATCTCCATCCCAAGGTTTCGAAGATAAACAGATTGCATGCGATGTGTGCCTTGAAAAAGCGAAGCCAGCTGCCGGAGAAACTGGTTTCTTTGGCCAAACATTTCTATCCACATTGATGGCTTGTATTCCTTATAGCAAATAATCACGTTACGCTTATAATTTGGTAAAATGCTGGCTGTCTTCAAGAAGAGCCCCGAAAAAAGTGAATCCACGTGGCGCCCAAGGCCTTCCCAGAGGCTCCCAGCACCTGGAATGAGCCACTCTTGACCTTCTGCGAGGAAGTTGGCAAAGTTAAGGGGATTAGCTATGTCCCTCGTTCGATACAGCAAGCTGTGAGCCAAGGGCGAAGGTATGGATATCGTTCCGTCCAGGCTTTTCATTCTGCGTGCCATTTCGAGGACTACCCGCGTATCTGCGCCTTCATCAAGAGATGCAGTTCTCTGCGTCTGTACGTCATCAGGATAAGCGTCTCTACTCTCTTCAGACACGCTCTCAAATGAGCTGCTCAGGGGCTCCTGCCTTAGAAATTCCTCTCTTCCCCGCCGAAGGGAGGGTGCCTCCGGTAATAAACGGTCTCCAGCCTCCCACTCTTCGCTATCGCTTTGCAGCAAGTGCCGTCCATTCCCGTCCCGCTCACCGTCTTTCTCAGCCTGCGATAGTGCGCGTATCCTCTGCGGCGAGCCTGACGGTTCGCCGTAGCGGAAGTTCCTTCTCCAAGGTGGCAGCCCTTCAGGAGAGACGAGTGCAATGCCGGAGGGATTCAGTTCTCTTTGATGCTCGTATTCGTCTCCAGGATGGACGTTGCTGCCGCGGGGCCCTGTAGGACCTGTAAACACGTGACGAGGAGGGCCGCTGGATCTGCCCGGCCCGTCGACGTGCTCGGGAAAAGGCGCCTCAACGCCTTCTCCGGAGGAAGGAACAACATTACTGCCATTTTTATGAACTTCAGCTGAGGCATATATTTGGGAGTCGTCGCGTACGGCCGCGCAGGATGAGAACGCTCCAAGAACAGCTAGGCAAAGAGCAAGGGACCAAAAGCTGGAGGCCATTCGTAGCATAAGTTGCCAGCGTACACTCTTTGTCAAATCTCTGACCATTTCTAAAGTCACTTTCTTGCTACGTTATCGGTTTAAAAATTCTTTGGCGGGGAAACGCAACGTTTCCCATCCAGTCAGCCACAGAACTGGCTACAGGAGGTTACGATGAAAAATTTGAGAAACATGGGGAGGATTTCGCTTCAACACACGACAAAAAACCCATTTGCCGTGGTAGTTGAGCCCTTCAAAATGAATTAAACACTGAAATATACATGTGCATCCTGCAACTAACAACTGTGGGGTCACCGTCCTGAACGCGCCAACGACTGCTGACGACAGACAGATGCCTGCCGCCTGATTTGCATTCACCAGAATATTGTAGTCATTAGTGCCCCATAAGCGTTTAGATTTTGTGGCTTTAAATTTATGCTTGCGTTGATGTCATGCGCATAGCTGCCAAATCCTTTCCTTTTCGGGAACGTTGGACTGGCCACGACAGCACGGGCACTGCACTGAGGGCGCGTCCGAAAGAGACAAAACTACTGCATTCCACCGCTCTTGGTATCCATTAAACGCATTTATGGGGGTACTTACATTGTTGCTTCTGCTTCCATTACATACTTCACGTGCAGTCCTGTTCCACGTACGGTTCTATGCCCGTTTCTCAGTCGTTGTACCGCCCGTCTTCGGGCACTGCATGCTCCTCGCGTCAGATCAGATACAAAAGGCGAGACGAGCAATTTTAATATTGTCTTTAAACTCCAAACATTCTTCTGAAAAACCACAGAAAACCGGAGCCACTGTCAGCGGCAAAGGCTTCAGACGTTAGATTCCGGCGATCGTTGCAGTATACCACTTCATCTGCAGAAGACGCCAACTTGAACCAAAGACACTTCTGTTCTCTGTGATGCCTCCATGTATTCAAATGGCCTATCACACTATTACTAGGCAGATTAACGGAGCCTGGTACGCTCATCTCGTCGGCTGTATAAAAATTTTAAGTAAGCGAAAACGCCCCACCAACATTAGCGGCCCACTAGCAGTGAGTCCATGCAGTACAGCGACTACGATGGTAACAAGTTGAAGTCCTCGCCGGTTCACTATATCTAAACAGCAAATATCCCTGCACGCGCTATGCCTCTGCCCTCTGTAGAGTGAGAATCTCTGGTGCTCCTACGGAGAGCATCTACATATTCGTGGGGGAAGATACAACGGGTAGCTGCGAAGAAAACGCGTTACGTGTACAGCAGGACTCAGCGCCTAATGCTAAAATAAATCGAAGAAGCCCAATGGCGAGAAGCAGACGATGCCGCAGTCTGATGTCCGTTTGTGCGATGCATGCTTAGCTGCAGACTTCCAGTTGCATGCTGAGCTGCATGGCCACATAACCCAAAGAAAATTGAGGTGATCCCCTAATTGGACTGCGCAAACTCACTTATGGTAGCCTCGTCCTCCGCTTCAGCCGCGCTGGGAAAGCCGAAGAGGCTACCATGGTGGACCAGTCTGTACACTACGAAAAAAAAGACAAGGGTTAGGATCATTCCACCATACACCAGCCATTTGTCACCTTGCTGCCTTCGACCAACTGCTCCCAGTAAGGTTGACGCAACGCCCGCACTACTGGCCATATCGAGCACCTTCCGCCGCGCACTTTTGAGTGAAGCATTCTGAGACACGAGCTGCCCGACAATACCCCAGCCTTGAGACAGCACCGAATCCAGCACTGTACGGGATTCCTGCAGACGGTCCCTCTCTTTAGCGTACATAAGCTCAGCATGGCGCATGTCCCCCCACCTCTTACTGCGGTCGGCGTCACCAAGTAGTGCCTTCCGGTCACGCATCGCCTCCTGGACCCGCTGCTGTTCCAGGTTCATGCGGCCTTCTGCCTCTCTCCTGAAGCTCTCCGCATCTGCAACCAGGTCTTGGATCCTCCGCTCCCAAATGGAGTACATATTTCGCGATATGCCGCTGGACTTAGCCGACGCGAGCGCATCTTGCAAACTCAGGACAAGCATGCAAAATTGACGCGTGAGGGCTGAGAAACGCTGAAGCTTCGCCGCCGAGGAGCCCCCACTTCCGCGCCCATCACAGCCACCAAAAGGTGCCTCTGCGCCCTTTATTGCAACTTCCCGGCCTAATGGTCCAACGTATGATCGACCTCCTGAATGTATAGGTGATTGCAATGTCAGCGACGATGATATGGTGCGGAGAAGAGAATCCAATTCCTTCCTAAGCGACACACACTGTGGGTACAGTTCGGACAGGCTATCATTCGACGATGGATCTTCCATTGTGCTTAGGCTGAAGAGGCGAGTGGTGGCCTCCTGGAGTATCGTGCCGACCAGTCGGCAGTAAGCTTTAGTTTAGCGGCACACCGCCGTGCGCATTGCAGTGGAGACAACACCGCCTCACTAAACGGCAGACCGACCTCCTCTATTCGCTTCATAAATGCACGTGCCAACCCTAGCGGTTCTCTCTGCCAGGGCTAACAACCGCTGCTCCAGCCACGCCAAACAAGACTAGTCAGACGCCTACGGAGACGGTTCGCCGAGTCCCACCTGAAACGCTATGCTGCCCAGGATGAATTGGTTTTGAAAAAGGGGACATCTTTCTGCGGGAAGGGTTCCAGTTCCTCCCTATATACACGACCGCAAGAAATCCCCGCCCGCGCGGAAAAGACGCAGTACGCCCCCCGTGTTCAGCAACCCCCTACAGGCTTATCATACAAGTATATGGAATATATATCTATTTACTTATGTTGCGTGCGCTGGTAGGGTTCCAACATAACTGCCGGAGTGGACCGGGGGCTGCGAGCAGTGTAGTACCCAGCTCCGACGTGGGACTGAAGAAGAGGAAAAACAACGAGTACTTGTGGGAGAAAAAGAATTTACGAACAAAAACGGACGAAACGTTCCTACCAAACACCTCCTCATTGAAGTTACGTAGTTAGAACAGCTAAGGGAGGGGGCCACCGGGGCTGCCGGTGAAGTGCCCAGGGGTGAAGTAGCTGGCTATCGGATCATGGACACCGAGCGGTCAGCTACCAGGCCAATATAATTATTCTCATTTGCTAGTTGCAAAGTTTTATTATCTGCCGGTGAGTGCGGCTAGAAGGAGATGGAGGGGGACATGAATTGGTGTCCCTGTCCCCATACTCAGTCAGCTGAGACAACACGCTTATGTGAGGTTTAGTAGAGGGGGAGAGTGGGGGAGCCATCGGACGAAGCTGGGATGCTCCATGGCTCCAAATTCTACACAGGAAAAACATTCTGATTCGGTGTGTTCCCTATCCAGCTGGCGAAATAGGTCGCCCCTGTTGGCCCCCGAACCGGGGACAGTGGCACTGGTGCCAGTCCCTTCGCGCGTTTGCAGCAGTGTGTAGCGACCAACTCTACTCCATTAAGGCTAAACACGAACTGCGCCTGTTATCAGTTATCGCTTCGCATCATGCGTTATTAATGTTGGCTAGTACGCCCGCAACACAGTAGCTACCACTACACGGATTGTAGTGCACGACACTAGAATTTTCGCTTTACCTGCAAACGATTAAACGCTGTAAATGTCTCTCTGTGTCCAGGCACCTCAATTTCGGTCTGCCACTAGGGATCTAGCTACCCACCCACAGCTTTTGTGGTCTCTCAGCGGCAAGAGACCGATAATTAACAGTTGTATTATTGACGCTTAACAACAGCTTACTCCTTCTCTCCCCCACACCTCCAGACGAAGCCGAAAGTCAGTCTACAAAGTTTAGCGCACCTCAGAGTTTTGTATCTCATCAAGTCTATAAGCACGGCGACGATATCGACGCCAGGCGTAACCAGTCCTCGATCTTATCCGGGGACTGTCACGAGCTGCAAAGGAGTCTAGAGACTTGCGATAAGAGTTTTCAAAAAGCATCTGACCTCTACTGCCACTAAACAGCCTGGGGCCGGCGGCCCAGGCGCCTGGGCACGGTGGAGAGGACGCAGCCTCACACGAGTTCCAACGCACCCCGCTCCTACTCGTGCTGAAGTGCAGCCAAACCCTATTGCTGCATGCACTGATGCTGTGTACAATATTGTTGTTGAACGCTTACTTGCCCTCCCATGGCCAGTCTGCGCACAAGTAAGGGTAAAGATACACGCTGTAGCATTGTCTTTGTGAATGTGGTTTGCGTATTCCTACTTCGTGCAGCTGGCAAATTAGGGCCAAGAAAGTGCTCAACAGCCGCTACAGTGTTAATGCATGCAGCAGTAATGCTCGGTTGTGCCTGCGTGCACGGTTCACTTGCAGCACATGTTGCAGCGGGGTGCGTTGGAACTCGTGTTAGGTTGCGTCATCTACCCCGTCTCCAGCCGCCAGGGGCACCGGTCCCATGCTGCCTGGTGATTGGAAGTGTCAGATGCTTTTTTAGAAACTTTTATCTCAAGTATCTTGACTATTTTGCAGCTCTAGACTATCCTCGGATAAGACCGAGGACTCTCTTTACACCCCGGTCGAATAGATCTGGCGAAACAGACACCAATCCCGATCTCCCTTCCGCTTTCTCCAGCCACACCTAGAGGAAGACCATGAAACCTAGCAGCTACTAGCCAAGAATAGCTACAATGGCCTAGTGACTTTCCTGCACGATGTCCATGATCCGTTTGTCAGCTTTGGAACTCCCGGTAACTACAGGTCTTCCCCTGTAGTTCCCGCGGGTTCCGAAGCGGCTGTGCCTTGGATGGGGTAACATATGCCTCGAATAAGTGGCAATGAGAAGTCCCATATTTCAATCAATCAACGTTTTGGACAAAATCTGGAAAGGGCTAGCATTGAAGAAGGTGCCAACAAGGAGTATAGATGCAGCCGAGGAGTAGCGACGCTGCCATATAACCGTTCATTCTCGCCGTTGCACCGCGACGCCACATAAACTTTACAGATTTGTGGCAAATATTTGACAAGCATAATTAAAATTGTTCCTTGATGTACAAAGTTTCTTGGATGCCCGCGAGGCTACCGCATGCTCCACGGGACGACCAACCCACCGTGGCCCTCCAACTCTTAGCAAGTCGTCTGCATCTCCCAAAGAAGCCCCCGCGCGCTTCCAGTTAGCTGTATTTGGATGCATATTCACTTTTCTTCCAGGATAACGAATAGCAACAATGGACTTCTCTGACTCGTCGACTCTGCTGGGGGGCCCGTTGCCACGGGCCCCCCAGCACTGTCAGTCATGCTAATGACTGAAACTGCCGTCGAAAAAAGCGTTTTCGGATACCGAATAGATGGAACTGGCATCACACTGCATGGAAGAAGGGGATAGGCTTAGTTCGAAATGCTGGGGCTAGCCGGATCTTGGGCTTGCCGGGGGCTCCTGAGGCAACAGCAACGGGGGCAGGCAAAGCAGCAGATGCTGCTACTTCTGGCGTTTCTCGTGGACTGCTGCATCGGCGTTTCAGCATCTGCTCACCTCCGTTGCTCCATTTCGAATAATACTGGCGCCAGGTTCGCTTCGTTTGTCGGAGGCACTTGGTCTTGTCCCTCATTCAGAAGGGCATTTCTTGCGCCTGCCAGCAGCAGCAAAAGCGCAGACAAACCAAACAGCCTATGGACGTCCCTGAAACCTCAGCATGTTAACTGCAGGCGAATGCACAATGAGGTAGCTTCTCGGAATACTCGGCCCGAAGGGCTCGTCAGAGCCTACCCCACGCGATGGGTGATGGAACCAGGCGCTCACAGGGAAGGCGGCCCCACATTCAGCAAGCAATCGATGCTGCTGAGAAGTTTTCCCGTCGACACAACGATCTATGGAGGTCCCTTGACCCTGCTCATGAGGGCGCATGTCCATCGGTCCCACAGCAGGTTGGGAAGGCCCGCGTCGCACAGAAAGTCCCTTTTACGGAATCTTGCAACCCAGGCAAGCCTCAATATAAACATCAACACCATGAGCTTGGCTTATTTCTTGTGTATGATGCGTTGTGTTGATTGTTAACGGCTTTCTCCGTGCTGCTCGTGGTAGCTGAGCACAGCAGTACGCTGGGGGTGCCACCACGATGGACATGCAGCCGGTTTGACGTGATTGAAGATCCCTTCATTTTGTTTGCAGTTAATAAGACATGGCAGCATCATAACGACTGCAGCCAAGGGTAAGGAGCTGCGCCGCGTGATTGACTCGAAAATTGTTCTGGCGAAAAAAGGGGGACTCCACAACTACCGCCAGGCCCTCGGTTTTTTTTACGATAAGAAACTGACGAGGAGCCTGTTTCAGCAAGTAAGGATCAAGCACCTGATGGTTGTTTGATTGGCAGTCAGCAACATTCTCTGTTGCTGCGGAATGCGGCTCCTTCTCAATGTATATATACCCTAAGATGCGCAAGTGCACGAGATACCAAAGAGGCTCAGTTTTGATGTGGCAGATCAAGTATACGTCGACGACGACACCTCCGTTCTTCATTATATATCCGAAGTATCTGTCTGTGTGTTGTGTCCGGTATGAAGGCCCCAACAAGGTTCGCACGAAGAAACAACGGATTTTGTAGGTGCACGCGACTGCCGTTTCCCCGTTTAGGCGATGCGGCCAAAATATGCAGAGTCGAACTTCTGGACTAGTTCCTCCCAAAACACTAGCGAGATGCTTACACATCTCTCCATTAAGATAAAGCCGGCTGCCTACTGGCAAACCAGCGAAGTTGTGGAGGCTGTCTGTATAAGACAAAGCGCTTCCATAGCTGCCATTCAATGGGTCTTCCTGAGTGGTAGTTCTGTCGCGCTGGGCTTTCATAACCAGCGTTGCTTGCTGGTGCTTCCAAGTGACAGTCCAGTAACCGTTTTCTTTAGCTCGCTGGTCAATTTTTTTTTAATCGATTAGCGCGCGTCTGTTGACGGGGGGGAAGCAAACTCCCGCGACCTGGGCTGGATTTTTTTGGGTTGTGCCGAGTAGGATTGGATCCAGTGTTGTTGGTGTATATGGACACGCATTCAATCAAAAGAGATGCTCCCCAAGTTTACGTGTGATCGAATGTCTGGGGATGAGATAAGGAAAATGAGCCACCAGTGCATGGGGCTGCACTGCACGCCGGCGGCGGCCTCCCGCCGGCTCGGTACCGCAGCAGACCAGGGGGGGCGCCGTAAAGCTTTTAGGACTTTTTTTTTTCAAGTTGACCCTTGTTGGCATTTGCCTGTGTAGCTTGCTATATAGCTTTTAGCTGCTCATACATCGCTTCTTGCTCTTGACTAGCGCGCCTACCGTCGGCGAAAGCCAGTTGCTTGCGAGCGGTGAAGTCTACCGGTTTTGTCTGAGGAGACAGAAATGCTGCTCTCCCGGTTAGATGAATTTTAAGCTTGGAAGAGAATACCTCCTAACATAGTTTCTTGTGAAGCTTCATTGGCCGGGTGTTGCGGCCCGGGGTCTGGGACTGGTTCTCCGCGGTCTCCAATGAGCGCCGATCGGTGGCCGTGATTTTGCAGATTCTTGCGCTGACAGGATCGCCAAGCTCTGTATTCGCTCTAATCGCCTTCTAATTTGTTGGTTAGGCATTTTTCAATTCCCTTTCGGTGCACAGCCGTCGAATTGCTCATATTTGGCTTCCCGTGGTCTACAGGCTACGCCCATGGTTTCTTCCCCAGTCCTGCCGCAACAAGTTGAGCTCCATATTTGTTAAGAAACGCTCAGCCGGAGTTATTAGTAGCGTTCACATAGGGGGTTCAGACGAGAGAATGCAAATGGCGGTCTTGCCCGAGCTAAAGTCGGATCGGCTGCGCATGCAGCTTAGTACTGTCGGCGAAAGATTCGCAGGCTTCAAGAGCTCTATTGCAGATGACTCGCGCAAGAGGAAGCAAGTAGATGAGCAGAGATATCAGGCAAGTTCTCTTTCACTAGGCGCTCATTGATATGCTCGGACTCGGCGACAGTACAGTGCAGCCCCGTTTAGCTGCATTCCACATACATTCTTCATAGTGATCGTCGCACCTAGTTTTTGTTATTTCCGTTGTCAGGAGATCAAAGACTCGATAGTAGCTGTGGAGAAAACACTTAATCAGGAGATAAAGAGGCGAGTCGATGCTAACAAGACACTCCAACAGATATCTGAACAGATGGCTAATGAAATGCTGGAAAGGCTACAACTGCGGATTGTAAAATACATAGAGAGCCTAACGGTAAGCCCCCTATGCGGATCAGGGCAATTGTGCTTATTATATTTACGCGTCGCCGAATTGATTGCAGGCTTTGCATAATTCGTGGCAATTAAGAAAAAAGGGGAGACTGCGCACACCACTAAATGTCCTTCAACACCTAACTTGAACGTTTAGTGTGTTTTTCTTAGTAGGACTTGATTAAATACGTGTATGTTTTCGTATTCAGGTGTCGATGGACATGCTGATAACACGCTGCGAAAGCCTGGAGAAAGGGCTCGCCCAAATGAAGGGAGATCTACCCAGCAAGCTTGCGGTGGGGAGAAGCACCATCTCCAGGCATCATTGCTTGGCATGCACTATCTTGTGTACTTGTCTACCAGTTGCAAGTCTTGTCCCCCATAACTCGACGTTTTTTCTGGAATTTCTTCCTGTGCGGCTGCAGCAAGACTTCGCAGCCCTCCAACGTGAAGCAACTGCCCTTCGTCAGGCATTTTCAGCTGAGACGAAGAACAAGAACGAACGAGAGAGTCTTGCGTGCAAGAAGCTGGGGGAACTCCAACTTCTTGTAGACTCAAAATTTGAAGCTGAAATCGCAATTAGGCAGGAACAGCTGAACCTCATAAAGAGAGAGGTTGAGAGGCTTGTCAAGTACGTGAATGCTCTGTAAACATAAACAAGGTGCCTTCCTGCATGAGATGTCGTCAAGCTCTTTCTGCATGCGTAGACGTAGACAGAAGTTCTTGCTGCAAAACTCTCGTAGGAAGGCATCCAATTCATGCGCCAGTCCACTGGAAAACACAGTGTGAGGGGCCTATTCCCACGCGGTGCTAGGCCTGTTGCTGAACTTGAGGGGATTAACGACTTTTGGCTTCCCTCGCTACGTGACCTTTACCGTGCTGCATTTTCTGGACTGCACGCAGGGGAGACGAGGCTCACGAGCAATTCCACGCCTTTATTATGGAGGAGCTGATGGCGCTTAAGAACGGATTGGCTCTAGCCACGCAGGCGCGAGAACAGTCAGACGACGAGATTATACAGGTACTGGACGCATTTGAACCTACAGTGCACAGATGCCTGTCCAGTGTTTCCACAGTAGAGCGGGGCGGGGAAACAACACTACTAGCCTGCTGCACTGGGGCACGTAGCACTTACTGCATGGGCACGGGCAAGGATTTAGGAATTTGACTACAAGGGAACGTTGGAAGCTATGAATCTGTTTAGAGGAATATATTCTGCTTGGACTGCTCGTGTTTCGGTTAGTTCTGCATTTCCGTGTCTGCTGCTCTGATGTCACAACCTGTGCTGTTTTTGGCTATGCGGACCAGGCGATCAACCAGTATACCACCGCCCTGCAGAAGGGATTGCGTACGATCAACTCACTGTAGTTGCCGAAGCGCTGCCCCGTCCTGTCTAGATTTAATCACATCCACACCTGGGCGTGACTGGTGCGTATATGTTTAAACCAGCTTCTGCAAGCGTGACGTCAATTACTGTTCCCTTATGGGGTTTGCAGTCCCTCGCTGTTTTGATGTATTGGCGAAGTAGGAAACTGCCAAGCTTTTTCGGTAACCGATTTTTTTTTGGTGGGTAGGGGTCGTTGCCTTCTGCATTGTCACTCGCCGGCCGACCAAGAGCCGAATAGACTTCTCTTTTCAACTCGATTTTGCCTCGATTTCATGCATGTGCGTTGGAAAAGACTACTACGTAGATACGAGATGAGCAGATAATGTTGACACCAGGCAGCATAACAATAAGGCAGATATACTGCTCGGCAATGCCCCTTCTGTGTCTTGGGGGGAGCACAGGCGAATCTCCTCTTGCCAGGACGACCGCTAGAAAGAACGGACTAGGACAACGAGCCGATTACACTCAGTAATCCGCCTCTACGGGAAATCCAAAACTGTCGTACACGTCAGGGTCAGTGCAGGCCTAGAGTGGTGGGGGATTTCAGTTTCACCTGCTTGCGTGAGACAAAAAGAGAGCGCCTGATAAAAACCCTTCAGCTCTTTATGGGCTCCGGCTCCCGCGTCCGACGGAGTGCCGGCATTCAGTTCTGGGTACACCTGCCCGAAAGATACTTCGTTTTAGAGCTCTTTTCTGGTGTATGTTATCAACGAAGCCGAAAGGACGGAGAGAGCCATTGGTCCAAACTGGCCGATTTGCCGGTTGGGCGCGGACGGCCAACGGCGCCTCAAGCCGAGCCCAAAACCGGAGCTAGGGTTTATTTTTGTCCACAGCGGCAATGTCTTCATGTTTCCTCCCAAGAATAATACTCATCGTGTTTTTGCTCAGAAATATCTACCCATGTGTCAATATTTCACTCAAAAACAACCCACAGGCAAACGATGGTCGACTCGGGATTCCGCTGGCACGGCTGCGTGGCTTGCGTGGCTTGCGCCGCTGCAATGTCCAGCATTGGCTCCGCTTTGTTTCAAACGTTACCAGTCATTGAGCCCGACGTTTTCTGATTTGAACCAACAGGCAATAACACTCCACAATCATAACCTCTGAATATTGTTTGCTTCTGCTTCCTCATCCTCTCATACATAACATCGACCAGCGACAGCACTGTCGACAGCAGCCGACCAATACAGACGAAATCGCCCTTAATCCCACAAGATGGCGACAACCACCTACCCTTCGCCGTATCCGGCGTATACGGAGACATATCTTACGCCGGAAGGATACATTCAAGGTGAATTTCTGGTGGCGAGTTGCTGCGTTCGGTGTTGAGGCAGTGTCGCAGACACCAGCAAGCCGACCTCCAGCTTCTGATGCTTCCATTTCCGTCCCTGGATTCCTATCAAATTGCTATTTCCAGCCATAAAGAATAGCGTGGTGTCATTCCGCAGCTTGAGGTTGAAATCGACTGCCAGCGGCGGCGAGGAAACCACGTCGTTACACTTTGGGTCTCACCCTACGCGGAAAAATCACCCCGCTTTCCTTCACCTAAGCGTTGCTATATGTATGGGTAAGTGAAACCTTATGCGAACCATTCATCATCTCTTTTTTTTTTCTTCTCAGGGGACGGCAGCATGAACAACATGGCGTACTACGCTGGTGGACCGGACCCGATGCAGCCTTGCGCGCCTTCTGTTGCTCAGCAGATCCAACATAGAGATGCTATTGAAGTTCATCAGTTTGACCCCATGCCCTCATACAATTATGTTCCCACAACATCTCCCCCGCTGTACGAGCCCGCCTCAGGTAGCCTGGGCATCAATTACCAAGACCCCAAAATGCAGACTTTCTGCCATGCATTCGGCAATGGATTCTCCTTCTACAACACCACCACAAACAGTGCGATGCCTCAAGGCTATCACATCGCCATGCAAGGATTCCCAGAGGCAGCTGGAGCCCGTGCAGCCATAAAAAAAGAAATACAAACACCACCATCCATGGTGCAACAACCGCAGCAAGACGCCCAACAAGGCAAAAAGAACAAAAGGAGGTCAATAGCCTGCTGCTGAAGAGAAAGCTCTGGGTTTGTATCTGCTAATATTTCTCTTCATGTGCTAGTGTTTAGACTATCAACTACGAAGCGCTGAGAGAGAAATCGACTCTCCATCCGGCGCTCCATAGTGCCGCTTTACTGTACAGGCATTTGTAGTACCTTTTTTAACCAAAGATCTAAAAATCCTTCTGGGGCATCCCATGAGGACTTAAGAACAGTAGGGAGGCTAAGGTTGCTCCTTTTCCCCCCGAATTCTCACAAGTCGAATATCGACAAGTTTTCTGGCTATGGAGTGATGCCCACCGGCCCATGTTCAAATTTGGTTACGAGTTGGAAAACGATAAGGAATCCCTATTGGGTTTATTAAGCTCCTGAATGAAACAGTGGCTACAACTGACTCCTAGATGTTCTAGATACAAGCAACCGTCCTCTTCATAAGCCGCAGTTAATTAGGCCGAGTCAGGCTGCTACCAGTGCTACAACTGTCCTCACAACTGCAGCTGCTGCATCTGTAGTTTCCCGTAGTTTCTGCTGCTACGTTGGCCGCAATTAACTTCCCTGTTTCCGGAAGGCCCGCCAGGAACGACGCACCACTGGTTTTGCTAATATGGGAAATTCAGCATATCCATGGTTCGTTGCCAAAATGACGTCCAAAACGCATTACACCCCACGTCGCATTGGCTTCGCAAGAGCTGGTTGTGGCGCCGCCTTTGCACTGGCTGGGTGTAAGGAGGGAAACGCTGCTGGCGAGCGTGGAGACAGGCGTACTCTGCAAATTTTCATCTTCGAATACAGCGAAGGCGGTAGGAGTGCGTGGTGCAAGTCTGCACCACACGCAGCTCCCCCTTTCTCACAGGCGCACCGCTGCTTCAAAATTAACTACTTCCTCCTCGGTGCCGCAGCAGAAAGCTGTGCGGTGATCCATTTTTTCGAGGGCCTGAGGACAGTCGGAACTTTTCAACGCAGTCGCACCATTCGCCACTCTGCCAGATTACATGCTCATACAGCTCCGCATTCCACGCCACCACACAGCATTTCTTGTGGGCTTGCAAGACAAAGCAAGGAAAATTCACACGTTTCTAGCTTGCAACCATAATCAGAACGGAGTATGCTCACCACATCGAGGGCAGAGCACTTCCCATTGCTAGAACGGCCCCCCGCCGCCTCCACTAGAAAAGCAATCGGTGCTACTTCATACGCAAGGCGAAGCTTCGCTGGTGCCTTGTTACTGGCGGGGTTGCAAAAGACCCCATGACCCTTTACAAACAATTGGTAGACGTCGGGACCGAGCCCCCCTATCAGCGGATCAGATGGAGGCACAAAGCTATTCAAATTCAAATTGCTGAAGGTGCAGGTAAAGGGAATTGTGTATTTAACCTGCACTTGGAAGCACGTGATGTCACACACTTCAGCGTTTATCAGAAAACCATATGCACACCTGTGTATCTAAGTGTGTATCTCTCCTCCATCCACCGCTGCACCATTTCGTTATACGCGGGAAGGTCTTGGGCAGCTCTGAGGTTTGCAGGAGAGAATATTTTCGCTCCTTTCTTCAGAATGCTGCAGGGGCCCCTCAAGACTACAGGAGCTCCCTCCTCTGGGTCGAGCTGAAGGTCGAATGTTGAACCGTTAACAGAAAGCAGGGCAGTCGTTCGTGGCCCATAAATAACCAGAAGTGCGGCGACCAGCTGACGACCTGGAAACACAGCTGTAGCCAACTGCGAATGGTCCAGTCATTGACATACTTACTTGGCTGTGAATCACACCCGCTTAAAACAGAGAAGTTTTGAAAGCCCGTGTTTTTTATACAGCAGTTGTGAAGATGCCGTGATCCTTAGGAGACTCGTGTGACAAGCGCGGAGCCGACAACAGCTACATATACATGAAAACCGACATTCCCTCACCTGTGGCGCCGATAAGTGTGGCTGGTCCCTTCCACTGTAATCCTTTTTCTCCAATCTGCCATATTCCGAAGATCGATGCGACGCTCCAGTTGCAGTCAATTATGCTGCTCCCGTCCAGAGGGTCCCAGCAAACAACGAGGGATCCCCCAGGATTAACTTCCTAAGAAGAAAAACGAATCGTTGGGGGATAAGGGGAGGCAGGTAAAAAACGCCACTTGAAAACGGGTACCTACGCCCACTAACTAGAAGGAGGTGGGCCAGACACTGCAGGTAGTTTGCGTGGGCCTCGCTCACGCCCGAAAGGAAGAGAAACGGGCACAGGCGAGCGAGGTAGGTGTGTATGAAGCTGTTACCTCCAGATTTGTGTCTTCCTCACTGCTTATGGCCTTCACAAACCGGCACTCCTTAGCCCAAATCCTTAGCTGACGCTCCGCAAGCAGGTCGACGGACAGCTGCTCCTCCCCGAAGCTGTTGCTGGTTCCCGATTTGGTGACTTTGGTGCTGCGCAAAGCCTTGCTTATGCGGCCTTAAGGCACGCAAATTATTTGTGCAGAAACACAATCAGATACACACTTGGAAGGCGCGTGGAACAACTTGGGAGGCAGATTGGGCATTCGCACTATCCCCAGTAAAACGACACAACAATCTGCAAATGGCTGCGATAGGGCGAATACAGAATTACCCCAACATGCCTACAGAGTTGCTCCCCAACAAAAGAAGAACAAAATCCTAATCGCACCGCATTCTTTGAAGAGCGTCGGGAGGGCGGATTTTAGGTCGGCGTTTGTCGACAACTTGTCCAGGAGTTCTCCAAGCGTTAAACCGGAAAAGTCCGCCGCTTCCCTCGTCATTTTTGTTGTAGATTCTGAAAACAGGTAACGGGAACCCAACTTTCTGCCCGTTACACTCTCGTAGTAGAGCAGCAGCGGTGGCCGGTGCAGCTCGCCACGAAGCATGGTCCGTGTGCACAGCATCGCGTCTTTGAGTAGTTACACTATTAAATAATGCTAGAGACTAAGCATTGAAGATGCCAATTCAGCTGCTTGAAGTAGTGTTTTCGTGCACACCTGGGGGAACTTGCTCCGAACAGAAGACACAGGCAGCGCTCTACCGGCTGCTTGGCAGTTCACCTTGAAACCCTTATTAACAAGATACGACGATTAAAATGTGCAGTTAGTTGGTAGGGAAATATGTAGTAGATGTTGAATTGGTGTTCGTCTGTTTCCTTCAAGTTTTTCTGCCCCGTCCTCGTAAGTCTGGGGGGCCCCATACTACAGTGCGTCTGGGGCCAAGCTCAAGCTGAATGGCCACCGAAAAGAGATATTACAACTCTCTGCCTAAACAAAGATGAATTCGGATTCAATAGTGGGGCCTGATGGCCAATCTTCTCCTCCCGGAGGCTTACGAGAGAGGCTGGGCCAGCTGTTGGAGAGGACATGGCAAGCACACCGTCCCTGGCTTGAGTGGCCGACCTCGTGGGAGGGTTTGCAAGAATCCGACGACCACCTTCTGCTGAGGGAATACTTGACGAGCCCACGCGTCCACAAGGAAAAGGTTGAAGAAGTATGTGCACTGCAGTCGGTAGAGTATTCAGATCCACTGTCTCCCAGTTGGTCCCCCATCGTGCGGAGATAAGAGCAGTGAAGCAAAGAAGTGGATCTTCTGAGTTCTGGATTGCACCGACCGCAGGCTTCTCCAATCAGTTTCTTTTCCTTGCGGTTCCTTCTGCAGCAAATTTCAATTAACACGTTCAATCTGCACGGGAAATCTGGGGAGATAAACACTGAAACGGGTTCGCCTGCCGTACGTTCCCATGTTGCGCTATTCTTACCTTCAGGTTAGACGACAATTTATTACGGCGGTCAGAGCCAAGAGTTTGGCGACGGAGGGAGTGGCGGCCTTCCTGGAAGGGGGAACAACCGATGAGTGGATGCTTTACTCTTGTCAGTCAGTCCCCGTACCACTTTTGATAGTACTCATACTTTTTCCGTTCTCTTTCGTCACAATGCACGACATTTGCTAGCAAGCCTTTCCTATCAAGTGTGTTGATATGGGTCCGCCTATAAATTCGCACGGACACCGAATATCAGTTACGCTTCTCTGCGTATGTATGCCCCGTTGATGAAGGAAGTCAGCTGTGCTGCTACACACAGAACCAGCTAAAGAAGTGTGTTTCTCCGTTTCAGCTGACTGCAACAAAGCTGTCTTTAGACAGGAAGCCTTTTTCCAGTACTTGGTTGGAATAAACGAACCCGACATCCATGCGGCATACATTTTGGCGTCTGATGAGATTGTATTGTTTACCCCGAAAATCCCGGAGGACGCCCTACGGTGATTCGCTCTACATTCAGTGCTAGATCTATGTATGCAGGGACCGGAGGAGGCATGCCTAATTTACTCACTGTGTTGTTCTTTGTTAATTGCTTGTCAGGTTCATGGGCCCTCCAAAGGATCCCAGCTTTTACAGGAGTCGATATGCAGTAACAGACGTTATTGAGGTGAAGGAGCTGAAAGAAGTGGAGGAAGAGCTGCGGGTATGGGAGGCAACTCCCTCTGACCTTCGTCTTCTCACTACAACTTGACTACTCCGCACTTGTGTGTAGTTAGTTCTGACCGGGAGGGGTAGGATGCCACAAAGAGAAAAGGAAAAGACAACAGGCACCAGACACGCTGCTTTTCAGATGCAACACCAAGCTCTGTGGTTCCACCTTTGCAGCGACGAGGGATACATACACTGCATGTGCTGAAGGGGGTGAACTCCGACAGCGGGCGGCCAGTGGGACCTCCAAAGGCTCTCAGGAGTTTTTCATCATTTGCTATCAATGATACGGCTCTTTACGATATACTTGTGGATTGCAGACTCCGCAAGGTAACTGCTGAATGGTTGTTAGCCGCTGATGAAGTACTCCTGATCGACTTTTTATCTCCAGCTATAGTGCATGATATGTGGTGTTAGCAATCTGGGTGTTCGGGAGTCAAATCTGCTGCGGCTTGTCGAGGATTGAAGGTCTTGTGCCAAGGTTTCACACCCCAGAATTGTGCTCATAATCCCTTTAGTTTGAGGCTCTGTCTCTTGGGCTCTGGTTCTCTCGCTGCATCACTTGGGTTTACTGCACTGCATGCACGGCTGGAGACCGCGGTAATCTGTTTCCTACTCAGACGCCTCTGGAGGCAGACTTCTTGGCCGCTGCCTGCCTGTGTTCTTCCCAAGCGCACTGCTTTGTTGCGAGGCACGTTCGGTCTGGGATGGTGGAGGGTCAGGCGGAAGCTCTCTTCAAGGCATACGTTGGATTCGTCGGGGGTGCTAGACATGTAGCATATGACTGTATATGCTGGTAGGTGCACGTTGATAGCATGGGATCTGCCTACGAATTAATCATATACTTTCATACACTTGCATCTCCTGATTCAATTTTCTCAATTCACATCATATAGCTAGGAAGATCTAGGTAACGTGGAATTCGCAATACATGCAGTAGTACTTGGTTTTTATATGCATGCCTGTTCCTACAATCTCATGCTTCACGAGCAGTGATAATGTCTCTTCACAAACGGCGTGGATTCATTACCTTCCTCGTGTCGCCCCTCTGCGTTTTTTGGAGTGCTGGGGTAAATGCATCAATCCTTCACTACGGTCACGCGGGTCGCCCAAACGACGCAGCAATCGGAAGCACTGACTTGTTGCTCTTTGACATGGTGGGTGAAGGAAATAGTCTGCATTCACGTCGTTCAAAAGGGTAGAAGGGAATACAGTGTAGAATGCAGATAGTAGAGCAGTGGAAAGTGTCTCCACCTGATTGCTGCTCATTATTCTCCGAATGGCTCGGTGCGTGTTGTCTCCCAGGGTGGTGACTTTAACGGCTATGCCACAGACATTACTTTCACGTATCCGTCGAGCGGAACTTTTACAGAAGCCCAGAAAGCAATATATGAGGCTGTGCTGGACGCGCAGTTGGCTGTCATTGAACGCATGCGACCGGGTGTCCAGTGGACAGAGCTTCATCGTTTGGCGGAACGTACAATTCTCAAGCACTTGAAGGTCAGGAATGATAGCTGACCCTAAGGGTGCTTGCTTTCCGCTACTCCACCAACGTGAAAGTCTAAGGGTTCTATCGCTCTTGCTGCTGCTATAAAAACTCGTGCACGGTTTTGCGGCGCTACTTCTTACATTCGATCTGCCATTCTTGGCGTCCTTTTTGAAGCAGCAGAAGTTTTTGCGCTTCAGTGCGTTCGTGTCGTCGTGTGTTGCACAAATGATGAACGAAATGACATTGAAGCCTGCGCATTATTTTGGTGTTCCGTGTCGTTCTTCTATTTTTAACAAATGTCATTTCAGGCTCTAGGACTTCTCGTTGGATCTCTGGAAGACTGTGTTGCTGCCAGTATTGGATCTGTCTTCATGCCGCACGGTCTTGGTCATTTTCTGGGGATGGACACTCATGATGTTGGGGGCTTTACGCCGTCTTCGCCTCCGAGTGATCTTCCAGGCCTCCGCTACCTCCGCACCACCAGGACCCTTGAAGAGGGCATGTGTATTACCGTTGAACCAGGTAAACAGTTGCACTGCAAGGTGGCATAAGGGCAGTTTGGCTTCCTGTGCCGCGTGTCCACATCGACATACAGGCACCCGGTTCTGGCAGCTAGATTGATAAGGGAATGGCAATTTTCGCCGAGGCCTCTAGATCCATCTGTCCTTTTCTTGTCCTAAATCAGGATGTTATTTCGTTGACAACTTGTTAAAGCAAGCAGCGTCCAACCCTTCTCAAGCCCAGTGAGTGGAACAACTAATAAACGTTACTTCTTTAGTGTTTTCCAGACTTCTTATAACAAATGGTATTACTTGGCAACTCCTCCATATCGTGCAGCTAAATCCTTGCATATTCGAATATGTGCTTTTTCATTTGACATCTTCAGCTTGTTGGACTTCACTGTCATCGATAAGTACAGGTCCGTAGGCGGAGTTCGACTGGAAGACGATGTCCTGGTCACAAAAGACGGCGTGCGCAACTTAACGGTTCGTTGCTTTTTGCATTGTGATCTACTGTCGTCACACGGTCCCGTCCTCTTTTCACATGCAGGGGTAGGCGGTTTAGGATCGCATGATCACCCCGTGAGGGCATTGCCAGTGTCTTCTAAAATAATTGGCAGAAGTGTATCAGCTGCTTGCTTCTTCAGGTTGTACCTCGGTCGGTGGATAGTGTTGAAGAGCTCCTCCGTTCCGGTGTCAAGCCGCCGGGGCAGCGTCCGTGATGTTCATTAACTCGAACCTCAATCTGCTTTTTCCCTAGTTTAGCTATGTGCGAAGAGCTATAAGATATTCGTACACATAGGTACTCGTTTCCTCTCTGTGCATACTGCGAACATCGGGGAGTCCATGACATCATGGCTCGACCTATGTTACTGAAAATGCAGAGGCGGTGCAACCGGCTTTACAGTTCCGTAGTGGACAACACTCAAGTGGCCCTTCAGAGCCATGCACTCCTCATCTACACTGACCGTTGAAACCTCCTTTGTCTACTGCAACAATGAAATAAGCGGAGATTTAGAGTGACTGAAAAGGACAGCGGCAGTACAGTTCCTCGTTGCTACTGCAGCAAGCACCCCGCAAAGCCGCAGTTTTCACGGTTAATCTCCTACCGATAGAGCAACGACACCCAAGAGCTCAACACTGCTGCAAATTGACCCCACCGGCAATGAGCTGCGTTGACTCTGTGATATGCGTTGCCAGCTGACGTGCAAACGAGAAAAACGACTGGCACCTATTCCTGAAGTGCGGGCACTTCCTCCGTCTTGTGTGAACGGCCACCACAGCCGCACATAGTGCGCCAGAATCCAGGGTGTTGGTCCTGTATAAACAAGACAAGAGGCTTGCATGTATGGAAAGGTGCAATTTTCTATCATGGTGCCAGATGGATATCTGCAGTGCCTGAATATACACGCAGAAGTGCTCCTCACCAGTCCGGGCGCATCGTCATTCATTAGTACGATTTCCGGCTGAGGACAGACGACAGCAGAGCATAAAAAGGGGTGATGTACGAAGCCCCTCTGACTTAACCGTACGCCTGATACGGATAGGCGACACCCAGAACTCGTGTCTAGCTAACGATGATGGGGTGCTTGGAAAAAGAGCACACGCGCGTTACTAGCTACCGCCTTCCAGTTTCCTGTTGTAAACAGCCTGCTGTTTCAGGCTATCACGACATTCCCGTCGGAATGGCACAAACTCACGGTCGTGCTCTTAGTGCCTGTTTCATTGGTTCCCTCTGGCTTCTCAGGGGATGTCGCTGGCTCTGGCTCTGGGGGAGGCGTGGGTGGCTTCTCAGGACGCGGCGTTGCTCCGTACTTGACCAGTAAGTCATACACTGACACGCAAGCGGCGCAGCAGATGACAACCAACACCCTCGAACAAACGCGCATATTTGTTTACGTTGTCAGTGTGAACACAGTGTTAACAAGGCCTTGGGCAAAATGCCTCGACCTGAGGAGTAAGTGAAGATAGGAATCACCCGAATGTAGGTAGTGTTTCTGTGAACCTACGTGGGGATCCTTTCTCGCAACGGTCCAAGGCAGTGCGGCCATCATTATCTTCATCATTAATACTCTTACTTGCTCCTCGTTCCAGCATCGCTTGTACCCAGTCTAACGGGACCTGATGCGCATCGTACGGCTAAATTGGGGCAAAAATGGGGCAAGACGCAGCTGGTCTGCCACGCTACATGCGGCCACTCTGGGACTCGCCTGAGGGCCACGCTCATGGAACTGTTCATTCTTGCCTGCTGATCGCATGCAGTCATCAAGGCCGTGGTGCCGTCGGTGGCCTTGGTGTTCAAGTCAAGATCTTGTTGTGGGAGGAGGTACTCGACAACTTTCTTCTTCTGCAGCATCAGCGCCATCTGCAGTAAAGTGTACTTTGATGCGTTCGAGCTGAAAAGTGCCACACACGACAGTAAGGAAGAAATTAACAGGGAACACCACAATATGATACAGATACAGACAAATTAATACAATCCGAAGTATCAGAAATAGCTTTAAAGACAGCTCTTGCAAGTACCCATAAGGAAACACAACAGAAACAGTTCCTACTTGTCATCCATGTCAGACACCGGTTGGTTCCAGTAGCGCTTCATCGCCTTCACCGTTCCCAAGCTGCCATCTGATCACAAAAAAATGGGAAGACGCCAGAAAAAAAAAACGTGTCTTCAACGCACAACAGCTTCGGCGGGGGGCGGACTTGTCTCGAGACAGGGGAATTTCTTGACATGCACCCCGTTCTCTAAGCGAAGGGGCCCGGGTTTTTATTTGCCCAAATTTGCCACAGTATTCAAGCATCTCCAATTGGATCTAGCATGAGCTGTTCTTCCTTCCTATCTGAATCGCTTCACATGAAGTGAAGCTTAACGGGAGTATAAATACTAGGTCCCCGCCGGAAGTGGGGGGCGGATAGATAACACCAACTGGATATTTCCACTTACTGGCAATTACTGACTTCTCTATGTGGAAGGTTGCCATCTTCGCATTCGTCCAAGTCGGAGAGGCTTGACCAAGCCCACAAGAAGCACACGGGGAAGGTTTTCGTGTTCACTGTGCAACTACACAGCCTGAAGAAGGGAAGTACCGATAATTCAGAGGGTTGGACCGCATAAACTAAAGACGGCTCGTAAAGATGCAGTGCAAGTTAAAGCCTCAACTGCGAGCAGGAACTGCTGAAACGCCCGCCGGTTGCCAAGGAGCCACCATATACTGAATCAACAAACCAGCACCAAGAGAACTTGTTGGTGCCGATTTCGTCTCTTGGAAGTCTGCGTGAGTGTGAAAAGCAAAGATAAAGGACCTCTCGACGGAATTTCTGCAAATCCACGAAAGTCGAGATATCCTGTAGTCCCCAGTCAAAACTCCCCCAGTCCAGTGTTACGCAGGGTTCTTCGTAGGTCTTCTTGTCAAAAGATTAACGGTTTCACAAACTATAGGCCTATTTGTATGGGGAGATGAATTTGTCAGGAATGCGCCGACTGCGCTCGTTCGCTCAGCAGCCCGCGGCGGTAGTAGCCAACGACACGTAGGTGAACCAATGGACCTGGATAGTTCATCTTGCAACAAGAATTAGCAAAGTCACTCATGATTCACTACATTTACTTGTACTTTTCGTTTCAACATGTGACTATGGTGTTTCCAGCTTGCCGGAGCATCGCACACATCTAGCGAGCCACGAAAACGCTATCGTCGAACGGAAAACAACGTAGGGGCCAGCCAGCAGTGCCACGAACCCTGTTCCGCTATGCATGCAAGGAAAAACTACTGGTAGACTGCTTTTGCTAGTCTGTTCTAGCCGTTTGGGAGCTCTATGTGTGCCTTCGTGGGGGACGCAGCAGACACGGGGTTAACGAGCAGTAGCCGAGCTTGTGCCATTTTCTGTACATTATCAACCCTTGGCAACAGGGAAACAACGCCATCTTTGCGAATACAAGCACAATCATAGGGAGTGTTCGCCATACTTGAGTAGAACAAGGCGGAAGGGCACGGGCCGGTGAATCGAATGTTCGCTTTGCATGGAGGCCGATGGGCCGATAGGGAAGCATTGTGTATTATTATTCTGTGTACACCGTATCCCTAATGCCACTTTGTGCCTATATTCATTGCCTTCACGTGTAACGTTCGATGAATCCTGTTACTAGAGCTTGCGGAGCAAAAGCAGGGGGAATGCCGCATCAAGCACTGAGAGGGTGTGCTCAGTGTCCAAACTGACAGTTTCAGTGCACTACATGCCATGTTGCGAGAGTTAGATTGCTTTAACAAAGGAGCACTACCTTGGAAAAAGCCTTTTTGTAGAGTCTGCAACCCAAGGGGCAGCTAAGAAACGCCCAAACCTTCTCGTCTACCAACCCCTCTTCATGAATCCAACTCGCATCTGCGATGTTCGGGGAGTTTGTTCCTGGATATTTGTATCAATTGCAGATCAACAGTCACCTAAACTCGCACAGCAAAGAAAGCCAGGGGAAAGTGAAGACGGTAGCAGAACGCTCAGAATGTACTTCGCAAACAAGGGTGCATTGTGCACGAGTATGACTAAACATGGAGGTAGCGCGGGTAGTTGTGCATGGAGTTTTGTGCATTCATTCTACCTGGCACGCTTTGTCTAGGAAGCCGCAAACCAACAGCAGCTCGGGACAGAGGTGCAACCACATCTGCGAAGCATTCCGATAAAAGACGGCAGCACGCCTGCTGCGTTCATCGCGAGGCTCCGGGCACCACGCTGATCCATTATCTCGCTGTTTTTGGTCGTCGTGGCGTTTTAAGTAGCGGAAAGACTCCTATTCAATGCCAGCTCGTTTGAAATTTGTATGTAGTTCTTTTCCTTCTGGCTTTTCCATAAGTGCACGCAACAGCTGGATTGCTAGCGTTCCACTCGATCTGTTCCCTCTCTGCAGATCGAAGGGGAAGGCTTCTTTGTGTCCCACAACAGCAAATGCCCACGACAAACAAACCGTTGAGATGGTAGACAAGAGACGATATCTTGTCTTCCGTGACCTTTGCTTCCCGTCAAAATTTTCCACACCGGTAGGTGATGCCCTAGTGGAGATAATTGTCCAGGGATAGTTCTTAGTATTACCGTCCTCTTGCCTCTCCGCAACAGTACAGCGTCAACGCACCACTTAGCGTGACAACTTCTGCTTGGGCTGCGCACTGAGAAATAGCCATTCTGTATAGCGTCCTCCGAAGAGCGTAGAAGTTGCTATATTGATCCTCTCCTTTTACTCTAGCACCGATTAGCGGGGTGCAGGACCCAACCACTTGCCTAACAGAGACCTGAAACTGCTGCATGAACGCGGGACTGAGTTTTGCTTTATAGAGAACGAATAAGTTACTACGTTAGATCGTTCAGCCTCCAGTCAAGCCAGGTTCATACGTGGCATTCCTTGTAGGTCCCCTCTCAGGTTAAGTGTAGCATTGTCCCCGCAAAGTTGGTCTGGATGATGCTTACCCCTTTCTTTTTTCATGCTTCTTCCTTTTTTTTTATTAGCTTCGAGGGCGATCAAGAAGCCGTGTGTCGTTCGAGGGGAGGGGCAGATGTAGCGTTGTCTGGGTTACTTTGGTTTGTGTATTCCTCCTTGCGTGCAGGGCCATAGAGGGCTACTCAATTCCTCAACAGCAGTCTATAGTATGAATGCATGCAGTAATATGGGCTTGACTGTGTATGCTTGTGGGAATACGCTGCAGCACGAGTTGCGGCCGGGTGCGTCCCAACTCTTGCCGGGCCGCCTCCTCTCCCCCGTCCGCAGGCCCGTGAACCACCAGTCATAGGCTTCTTGACGACTAAAAAGGATGTAAGCTGATATTCGGAAACGCTTATACTAAGTATTTTGATTCTACTGCAGCGCGCAACTGCCCTTGGGTAAGATCGAAAACTCTCGCTCCACTACGTGGTTCTACGTGGTTCATTAGCAACACACATCTCGCTATAGAAGTTCTAAACGCCATTGTTGATGGCAAAATCTCCCCCTCTTTCTCTTAGATCTAACAAATGCCATTGTAATTCACTTACCATAGCTGCTAATTCTTTTTCGGTACGTGCGGCGCTAAAACTGGAACTTTCCCATGTTGCAGATAGTTCAGCTCAGTTGACTTCCCCAATTCCAGGAATCGCTTATACCCCAATGCACAAAATCTGCAAAGCTATCGCGTGTCTGCTAAAAGCGTCTCTTCACTGTCTAGAGTCGCACCGACTGGTACAGCTGTGCGGGTCGTGAACAATTGTCGAATAGTAGGAGAAGTATTATCCCACCACGTATGAGGCCCACCCAGGCCTGTAAACCCATGATGCGCAGCAGCAGTATTTGTTTACTCTAAACTCAAGGATAGTTTCCCCCGTGAATCGTGGAATTAAGTACAATTTCGATGCCGGTGGTGCATCGATGAGCTTGAGGGCTATGCGCCTCTTCCTTAGTGGGGTGAAAGAGGGCTTATTTGTTGCAAAAAATGAGTCTGAAGAAGTGTTTACATGCTTTTGATAGTCAGTTGGCATTGCCTTGGGCCGCCGTGCAGTATGCAGTGCTCGCTGACTCGCCCCGAACATGCAGCCGTCATCGAAGCGACTCTCGCGGCAGCATCTACAGATCACCAAAACATGAAACATGTTGAAGCGTATCTTAATTTAAAATTTCAACTGTGCTCCCTTTTCCGGAAGCTCGAGAGACTGGCGTCTGCATGTAGTCCCAGCTTGCAGATCTTACGAAGCCGCTCGGACAATGCCGAATTCCACTACACAAGTTTCTGTAGCGGCTTAAAGATAGATACACTTAGAGCTGCGTTACAGGCGGCTTCAAAGTAGCTAATAGTATTTGTAGAAAGGGAGCGTGCCTGGTTGCGGCCTTCAGAGGATCGCTCCTGTTGCAACACATGCTTGACTTCTTGGTGTGTGTGAGGATGGGTAAAGATGGACCCTCTAGCTGTAAGACGGAACAGCCCTTTGTTGACCGCTTTAGTGCCTTCTAGATTTATTATGCATACTGTGCAGGAACAATTTTCACCCTTGGGGACGCGTTGAACAACACTACCGCAATGGCCACTACACAATGCCGCAGAAGCGTAGCAACTCACGCCGGCTGCTCATTCCGAAATTTCGGGAAGAGTTTACACTTAGTTTCCTTCTGCGTTTTTTCAGGACCCCCGGACAAAGCATCTTTATATAACTCCGTGCTCGCCGTACCGTCGCTTCGCCAAAGTACTGCCAGGCAGGCAGGAGCTATACGATGCCGTCGCAGGTTAGAGGCATGCAGGCCTCGTAGTGGTGGCATATGCGCTGTAAAGAGACTTCTGAGGCATCCAGCGACGGAGACAACTATCCACTGAGTGCTCACGGAAGTCCCGGTTGCAGCCGCCGGCGCGGTTTAGTCAGGTGTTTAACTTTCTGCTCGTATGTACGTTTCCTCAACTGTATTGTCGTGTAATGCACAGGCGATGATCTGGACAGTCTGCGCAACTATCGGGCGTACTGGAATACTCCAATTTGCACGTATAGACAGCCGTAAGTGAAATTGCGCCTCGCGGGAACTGCGGCCGCTATTACGTAGTCCCCGATGACCTTGTGGTTGGTCATGCTGCTTCATGAATGCTAACTTAAGACTGCCCTTGTAGCCTTTTAAACTTGACTTTCGAGTCATTTCTTGCGGTTTATGTTTGCTCCAGAGGCTATGGAGAGATATTTACTACTCCCCAACTGTGCCTGCTCCTGCAGCAAGAACGGCTCTTGAATTATTTGCTGGCAGATCCTTTCACTGACGTCGAGGCAAGGTCGTCTCCGAGTGGTTGGACCCTGCTTATGATCGCTTGTGCAGCAGATGTACACTGCGCCCTACTTACCATTATTGTCTTGTCCTTACACATATTGTTAGCTCGAGCTGCTTCCTTAATAGACTTCACTTACTTTGCATATTATTTAGCGAAGCTTGTAACGAAGAGCGTAGCAAAACGAATGGGACGCAGTGTCTACGCCACAAGCAACATATGCAACGCGATGTTTGGGGTGCTGTGTGGAGCTACTCAGGCTTCCCTTGGTATCGTGAGTTTAATACTGCAACGAGCCAAAAGCAAACGGCACATAAACGCCATCAGCGCCTCTGGAAACACTGCGTTGGACTGCACCCGCCCAGGTGGCAGTGGTAAGACAGGTGTAGCCTCGTGGTATCCTTTTCGAGTTATAGTGGTCGCTGGCTTTGACACTGCAGTGCTTAAATCATGTGATTCGAGAGCCATAAGTTTGATTTCTGCTCAGTTTATTTGTTTCTTCTCGACCGAGGGGCTCTCCTAGCAGAGGAAATCCATGGAGCCTCAGATTCCAGCGATGCCGAAGTTCGTGTTGAAAATATGGATGGGAGAGAGACGGGTTCATGGGACCGGGCAAACAGAAGGCTGAAAGAACTACACGGTAGCAAACATGCCAAGGATGAGACTCACGAACAGGGCAAAAGAGCAGGTCAAGTTGGCAGGCTTGTTGAATCGCATCAGCCAAATACGTCATCCTTGGCTAGGGCTCCCCAAAGTCTCACGTCCTCCCTTCGCAGTGAAACGCAAGTGGAGCTCCCCAGGACTTATGCCCGGGCATCCATGTCACTTCCAGAAGTTTTAGGTGGCAAGGAGGCGGCCCTGACGAAAAGGGCGCCGGTAAGCCTTTCGAAGAGAGGCGTCTATTGGGGGAGCAGACCAAAGGCCAGGGGATCTGCAGATAGCACCCAAATGAATGCAAAGCCTCTGTCACCAGGGCGCTCACAGACAGACGGTGCGATACAGGATACAAACAATGTACGACCTTCCGCACTGGAACTTCCTTATGGGACGTTCAACAGACAGTCTGGCGGCCAGTGGCAAGCTGATTCGATGGAGCATTCAAGGGGGTCGCCTGCTGCTAAGGGAATCGAAAAGGCCGTTGCACCAACACATGTACAGCCTGAAGACAGCAAACGGGAGGATGCAGACATTGGCAATTCTTCAGCAGTGGAACAACAACCCCCAGCGAACTCCAGTCGATCAGCAGGCAGCGCGCGGCAAGCGTATTCGAGTACGCATTCGAAGGGATCGCCTGCCGCCAAGTCTACGGGGAGACTTCCGTCCCTTCCTGGAGGGGATCAGGCCTCGGAAGTTTCTAGCACTTGGTTATTGCCACAAAAGGAAAGTATCACACATACTGATTCTGCCATGACGGACCCACCACACGAAGGCTCCAGCGATATGAAAAACACTTCGCCCACTTCGGCGGCCGTGAAAGCGTACGACCGCACCGCTACAGAGCCCGTGTTGGAAAATACTCTGGCGAAACGGTTTCGCAGCTTTGCCTCGGCGGACTCTGTTCGCCGACGGCCGAACAGCGCAATCGACGTCCCTTTTGGCAAAGGCGAACAACCGCAGCAAACTGACTCGCCGTGCAGCAGTGGGCGCTCTTCTGCTGAAGCAGAGGGCTCGCTTACACCTCAGGGCAGGACAGATATTACTTCCAGGGATTCTGAATTACTTGTTGAAGGCGGATCACAAGTAAGCCAACCGGCTTCGACCGATAGAGCATCAGAAGGAAGCCAGATAGCAGGTCCAAGGCAAAGCTCTATGGAAGACGAAGACCACGCTCGAGATGCGATTGATACAGTAAGAAAACCTCAACTCGACGGGTCTGATGAAAGCAATAACGTAATTACAGCTGAGGAAGCCACTTCTGATTCAGATGGAGAATTGTGGCAGCGAGAATCCAGTCCCTCTCTGAAAAGCCGTGATAAATGGAATTCGACATCGAAGCAACTGTCACTATCTCCATCTCTCAAGAATATTGGATCAGGAGATACAGAATCACAAACCCTAAACTCCGGCGTGGCTGTGGTGCCACGCAGCCAACAAGAGCTACTTTCACCAACAATTACAGCAGGAACAGCGGAGGCTCTCTATCCCGCCAGCCAGAGGCTCTCTACCTCGCAAGATGATTCGCTATCGGGTGGACAGAAGACGATGATTTTGCACGGGGACTCCGATGTGCTGGAAACCCTCGACCCAGATGTGCCTGTACTCATATCGAGGCCGTCTACTGAGAAACCGGCATCGCAATCGCCTCCTAGGTGATCTGGAAGTAGCTGAGAGGCAATGTGCTGAGTATTTTTCCAGCCCAATTCTCACTTTGTGTCTCAGTTGTTCTGCATGACGTACCTGCTTTATTTCCCCTTCGTGTTCTGAATGGCAGAGATGGCTGGCACCATTTCATGTGCATTCAACGAACAGCCAGAATATGCAAGGGGTTTTTGACGTGTGGGCTGACACCTGGTGGATCGCTGTTGAAGCAGCTGTTGGCCAGGTGACGCTGCCGAATTCCGCTAGAATGAGGCACCATGATGGAGTGCCGTGAACCTGCAGGGCAGGCCACTATTAAAGCCCAGCAAGACATGAAGCTTGTCGAGGGAGGGAACCTTCCGAAATGCACAGGCGGACGTGATTATTTGTCTCCTGCACAACGGTGCAAGAGGATCTTCTCACGACTTCTCATTAGAGATTATTTTATTTCCTGCATCGCCTAGCTTGGTCGTGCTTGGCGCATGTGACTGGACACATTCAATTTTTTCTGGACACATTCAATTTTTTCAATCCAAAGGAAGCTAAGCTCGTTTTGTGGAGAGCAAGGGGTTCAGACTTTGCTTTTTTTTCTGTAGGTTCCGCCACATGTTAGCTAGTAGTACTTGCACGACTGGATTGTAGGAACCTGCAACTCAACGTGTCCATTTGCCAATAGTCAATACAATCTTGCCATTTTACAACGAGTCGCTTTTTTCCCGGCGGTTTACACTTCCAGGCTACCGGCACTCCTGCAATTTTGTATCGTTGCCCTGACGGCTGTCTACTGCAATCAACAGACTTGAGTTCCCTTTTCCGCTTTAACTGTTCCAAATGGCTTATTCTTCTCCCTCTTCAATGCAAGGCACTTGCCTTGCCTTCCCTTTCTGCTTGGGATGAGCAAGGAGGCGGATTCAGCCATGTGGTGCGCACTTTGCGAAAAATTGGCTGACCTACGTTTGTTCAGAAACTGCATTAGGTCCTAAATTCAAACATTTTTGGTAATGTTCATGCGTTGGGCTCGATGCAACTCCCTGAGGAAGTGCTGCATATACAGTGAAGGGCAGGCGCATGTAGCGTGGGCCTCTACCGCTATCACAGCTGCTGCGGTGGCACTCTCTCCATAATATTCAAAAACGCCGCTGACTTGATCAAAGAAAGGAGGCTGTAACATTTGCGGCGAAACGCGTCTCTCATCTCGTGACGGCGCAAAAACCCAATCTCATTTAGCATTCTCGTGCAGCTGCTTGTTGAAGCAACTGCACGAATGCCAAATAAGAGGTGCAGTGGTACATGGCTTTAGACTATTCGAGCTTACGTCCGAGCTTCGACTGTTCATTTTGCATAGAGAAGAAACACAGAGTAGCCTAGACTGGCAAGGCAAGTGCCTGGCTAGCACTGCACAGAACAGCATCCCACCACGTGCAGCTGGATGGCGTCTACCCCCAGAAAGCCGAATTTAAATCTCACAGAAGAGTAACTTCCTTTTCTGTATAGAAGCCTTTTTCACGCCGTGGTTGGGAGCCGCGGCGGATTCGACAGTCAACATGTGTGGATATGAAAATTTGCAAGAAGCCCCCATCAGCCTTTGCACAATCTAGGAAGTCACTGAGAAGAAGTTTCTGTGCCTTAGTTCCGAAAGGCAAGTAAACTGGAAGCAGAAAAATTTTCATGAAGTAGTGATGGACAGGGTCGTCGGGCGATCAGCCGGAACGACTTATATGATGAGCTAAGAAACGATGGAAAGACGATCCATACTGTTCCGCACTTGAAACGGAGCAACATATAGTGTTTTTTCTTAGGTGAAGGATCGCTTCGTGTACTGCAGTTGGAAAATGAGTGATTGTCTCTCAGCCCCACAACCGGTGGATCCCAACGTCTAACCGTTGTAGTCCTGCCGCCGCCGGGCAGCGGTCCGTCGTTGTCTTCTGCATTTACGATAGAAATTGAATAAGGTTGTATTTTCGTTTGCAGCGCCCAAAGTTTGGTGTAATCCGGTGAGTGGCCGTCCGACAATTACGCGGTGGTCGGCTCTGCTACTCTAGCCTGAGTGACCATTCACGCCCTATTGGGAACCGCGCCTAGAGCGCATCCAAATGGGCGTCCTATCCAGTTTGAAGCACTCCTTAGTACTCCTCCTCAACGTTCATCTCGATACCGGGGCGTCTACGGTTGCTGTCGGGGAAGATTCATGCAGCGCCTTCCTATCGGCAACTCAGGAAATGGAGGAGGTAAAACGGCATTTCATTTGCAGCAAGCGATGTCTCACTGGCTAGCCGTGAATGGTAAAGCGCGTACTGTTAGCTAAATATCTTGTGGTGACTTCTGTCTTGTTGTGTCTTGTGTGTAAGCAAAGTGCAGCAAAGCATCCCCGCTCCCATGGGCTCCCGGTGCATAGCCGAGAGGATGCTTTAAGGGCGGCTGGCTATAGCCAGATAACAGGAACAGGTGTCGCTTTGCCGGTTTGCAACTCAGATGCACAGAAGCTAATGCGGTCAAATCCTGTGCCCGTGCCAGTCAAGCGGATCACAACGACAGTACGCATACTTGACTTTGCAGTGCTCCACCGCCGATCATAACTATGAATCCTGCAAATACTAGGTCTGGACAGCTATCCATAAAATCCCATTGTTTGCAGTCTTTGGCAAAAGTGCACCACTTGGCACCACTGTGCATTGTGCTCCATGCTCAAAATGATCCGCAGGTTTTCGCCGCTCCGCGTCTCTCACCGACTTATATAGATATTCCTGTTCCCGTATATGTACCACGCTACGTCGAGGTGCCAGTACCGGTAGCCAAGCTAGAGATGCAAAGTTCGCCGTTGCCGCCGCAGTAGCGGGGAGGCAGGAGGAACGGGAGAGTGGACGACAGATTACGAGCAGTATGCAGCACATCCTGAGATGGCCGTGACGGGGATACGACAGCAGCCTGACTTTCTTTGGAGTTCAGTTAACAGCATGAGCAGATATGCACACGAAAGGATTGCGCTTCTCTAGGTAGGTATGAGCCATGTGAAAACAAACGTCCAAAGGTGTGTGGGATTGTGAACAATGCGCTGAAGCCATGACTGACTAGCCGGTTTCATTTACTTGTTGGGTCCATACAAATTGGATACAACAAATCACCCTGAGGAGGCGGGAGGCCACAATTGTAATCGCATTCACAAAGTTAGGATCCCTTCAACTAGCAAAGACTATACATACGGCTGGGTTGCTCAGTGTACGATTGTGCTTGAGAATCCTAGAACGGGTTGATTGTACCGCAGAAGTCTTGCCTTTTCTTTTAGACTGTGCTCGGTCTGCAACTAGAGAGGCTCGACAGCTGCAAAGGTGGTCGAGCAGTGCCTCAATGGCTGCAGACAGATAGGTTGCTTATGGACCTAAATATATGATTCAAAACGGTATTTTTGCCGTCGTGCCCATTATTCCAAATGAACAGCTAGCAGCTTTTGCGCTTATGGGGTTGCTTAGACATTACATGGCTTCAGCGTGTTGCATAGAGCGAGCAAAACCGTTTGCCAATACGTGGGACTTTTTCGCTGAAGTTATTGACAAGGTTTTGCACATGAAACGCCATGATAGCAGCAGTTCCCCTCGACCGACTGAAGTTCGGTACTCCAATATGATGCAGCACCAAATCTTTTCCATGTAGTTTTGTATCATTGATGAATTTATACTTGGCAGTTCTGGGCTCCTCCCGTGCCAGGTGTGATCGATAATGGCACTCCGAATGCAACTGTTTCGTCTTCTACCGAGAAGCAATCCGGGAACTGAGCAGGTCGAACAACAACGCCTACAACGGGAATTTCTCATTGGATCTCTAATTGACCTTTATTTGAGACCAGCATCCTGTGTAGCCTTCAAACGTGACCCGACATCAGACCGCGATTGATCACCGGCCCGAAGCACCGCGAAGGTGCCAGGAAACTAGGCTTTGCCGTACTGTAATCATTATCAAGGGTGAGAGCTTGAGCTGATAATGGTAAACTGCACTCTTCGATGCAGCCGTAATCGCCGGTATCCTGGGCGCTCGCAGGATATGAATGGTTCCACAGCTGCACATCAACGCCTCCCAGCACTATCAAGGGGCCGAAAGGTCAATGAACAAGCCAGATCTGTAGCGGGCTGCTACTCTGCACTTTTATTATTCTAGTGGAATTTTACTGCAGCTACGTGGGGGCTGTAAACTTAGAAGAGTGACCCAGGGTCACCAGGTCGGCCACGTATCCGTGTGGAGATTTTGGTCCAACTCTAATTCCCTCGACATGCCCTTCGAGCTTCGAAATATTCTTACACTCCATATATTTGCGCTTTTATAAATATATAGATCGAATGCCAGCTGTCACCGGGAGGAGAGGGTCGTCCAACGAGTGTGCTGGAGTGATCTGGCTGTGGCTGATTGTAATGCACAGTGGCCGTATACTGTGCCTACGATACCCACTTGAACTCTATGTCAGTAGATCTACAC
>NW_024015106.1:0-9037 GCF_000499745.2 Eimeria mitis | reverse complement strand
GGGGGCCCCCCCCCCCTCTATGAGGGGGGCCCCCCCCCTCACTATCAAGGGGGGGGGGCCCCATTCTATCTTCTCTGTCGAGGGTACAGTCTTCAGGGGCCCCCGGGCCCTTGTATACAAGGAGAGGAGAGGAATAACCATCTTCTGCTGCTGCTGCTGCTGCTGCTGCTGTTTCTGCTGCTGCAGCATCCGAAGGCAGCAAACCCTGATTGGTGAGGCCCTCACCTTCGGTACCCTTCCATGTGGGGCCCCTTCTGCTGCTGCTGCTGCTGCTGCTGCTGTTGCTGCTGCTGCTGCTTCTTCTGCTGCGCTTCGCAGCACGCCGGCGCGTTGCTGCTGCTTCCAGCTGCCGCGCAGTGTGGCTGCAGGTAGGGGGGCCCCCCGGGGGCCCCCCCGGGGGCCCCCCCAGGGGGCCCCCAGCACCATAGGGGGGGCCCCCCTCAATGAGGGTACCAAACGGAGACCTTCTGTCTCCCCCCTTCACGGGTGCAGCACTAGCAGACACAGACAAAGAAGGCAGCAGGCTGCTGCCAACACAAGCTGCTGCTGCTGCTGCTGCTGCTGCTGCTGGCTTGCTGCTGCTGCTGCTGCTGCTGCTGCTGCTGCTGTAGGCCTGTCTTTGGTGGGGCTGCAGCTCGGCGAAGATCTGCTCAATCAGAAACCTCCATATCTCCTCCACGTCCTAAACACAAACCCTAAACCCTAAACCCTAAACCCTAAACCCTAAACCCTAGTTGGCATATCTCTTGCGTGTTGTAAACCCTTACCCCGCAGTATCCTGCGTGTTGAACCCTTAAACCCTCTCCCTCCCCCTCCTCCTCCCCCCTAAACCCTAAACCCTAGCCCCAAACCCCAAACCCTAAACCCTAAACCCTAAACCCTAGTATGCTGACAAGTTCTCTGCCTTCTTGGAACTCAGAGTTGATGAGCCTCATCTGCCTGACAAAGGCTGCAGGGTTCAGTACCCTGTGTCTTGCTTCTCTCTTAACCCTTTTTAGGGGTCGCTGCGAGCCCCCGCAGCAAGCAGGAGCTGCTGCTGCTGCTGCTGCTGCTGCAGGAGCAGCTGCTGCTGCTGCAGCAGCAGGAGTAGCAGCAGCAGAGACAGATACACGCGAAATGCTGCCACCAGCTACCCCTTCTTCACAGCACTCCATGGGGGCCCCTGGGGGCCCCTCGGGGGCCCCCCCAGCAGAAGCCCAGCAACCACGGCGGCGGCCCCGGGGGCCCCCTGAAAGGGAGACGGGCGGAGCTGCTGCTGCTGCTGATGCTGCTGCTGCTGCTGCTGCTGTTGGTGCTGCTGCTGCTGATGATGAGGGTGATAGTCTACCCTTAGAGCCCCTGGTGCTGCGCCTCATGCCCCCTATAGCTGGCCTGCTGTTGCTGCTGCTGCTGCTGCTGCTGTTCCCTGCCGTGCTGCTGCTGCTGTTGCTGCTGTTGCTGCTGCTGCTGCTGCTGTTGCTGCTGCTGCTGCTGCTGTCGTGGAGATGCGGGGCCCGCGTCATCTCCGCTAGGATCTGCGAGACCTGAAAGTTAACTGGTCTGTATACAAACACCGAAAACCCCAAACCCTAAACCCTAAACCCTAAACCCTAAACCCTAAACCCTCCTCCCGAGAGAAAGCAAAGCCAACAAGCAAATCTGCAAGTCCCAAACCCTAAGAGCTGAAGCGGCTAAACCCTAAACCCTAAACCCTAAACCCTAAACCCTAAACCCTAAACCCTTTCAGAGGTTTCAAAGGACTGACGTGTCTTGCGGGTTGACTGCGTCTGTTGGGCCCCCCCAAGTGGGGGCCCCCTTGGAGTCTGGGGCCCCCCATTTGTTTGCGCTGCGTGTGTGGGGGGCCCCCCTAGATGAGGGGGGCCCCCCTGAATAAGGAGCATAGAGAGTAGAGAAGGTTCGTGTTGCAGCAAGAGCCTGCAGCAAGACATTGAAGCAGCAGGTCCTGCCGAGGTTAAGGAGGCCAGGAGGAGGCAGCGGGGGCCCCGGTATGCATGCGGGGGCTAACGAAGTCATAGAGGCCCCTTGGGTATTGTTGGGGGTGGGTGGGGGGCCCTATATAAAGAAGAAAATAATAGAGAAAAAGATAGAGAAAAAACACACACAGAAGGGCCCCTATATAGGGCAACACAGGCCCAGGGTGGGCCCCGCATGAGCGCTAGGGGGCCCCCAGCTTCATACCCAAGCTAGCAGCAGCAGCAACACAACAAAGGAGAACGTGCGCGGTGTATATACACCATACAAACTACCCCCATCGAGCTGCTGCAGCAGCAGCTAGGTAGAGAAGGCAAGAGAGAGGCCCTATATGTCTGCTGCAGCAGCAGGAACCTGCAGCAGCAGCAGCAGTATGATAGCAGCAATCAAAGACTAATAGAATCCGAATGAAGCTTGCTGCTGCTGCTGCTGCTGCTGCTGCTGCTGCTGCTGACGATGATGATGCTGGCGCCGGTGGAGCCCAAGAGGAGAAGAAACAAAGAGAAGGGGGATAAATGCAGATATATAATGTCTGTTTATATTATACGGAAAAGAAATACGTGATGTCGCTTGTAAACCCCAAAGTTATTGAGGTGTACATACACCCCAGAGCTGCTGCGCCTAGGGTAGAGGCGTGCTGCTGCTGCTGCTGCAGAGAGAAAGCGGCCCCAGCTCTCCTGTCTGTACCCCTGATAAAATAAATATAATTTGTCAGTAAATAGTATTAAATTAATATTATTTATTTCAACTCGCACCCCAAATAGAAGACGAAAAGGCGGAGCCTCTATCACGCTGCAGGCTGAGCTGTACATACACCCCAGTGGGGGTAGATAGTGCCTGTAGTATATAAGAGTAGGCGATGGGTGTATGCTGGTGGTTTTTTTTGCCTTCTTCTCCTTTTTTAAATTATTTTATATAAAATAAACAATAATTAACACGATAAAAATATTTAAATTAAAAGAAATGCTCGTTTTCAGTACGAATGGTGTATTATATAACCCTCGCCCGCGGAAGGCACAGAGAGGGAGGAGAGGCAGGCAGCAGCTGCTGCCTCCTTGTGTTGATGCACTATGCAAACAAATATATTTATATTTCTATTTAAACTCTTTTTTTTATTTTATTCTCTTTCATCAGCCTTTCATATTTGCATGCACCTGTATATACACCGCAGATGCACAATAGATGCTACCGCCGCATACAGCAATGGGTGCTGCAGGGGCGACACCGAGGCTACCATTTTTGTCTGTTTGTTGCAGTTGTTTATGTTCTTGTTTATGTATAAAATATATATACTTTTTATACCTCAGCATAAACAAAAAACAAAAAACGCACCTCAACAGCTCACTAGTGCTGCTCCACTACTAACCCCTATATAGGGCCCCAAAAAAAACACAAAGGAGACTGGAGACACCACCAAAGCTCTCAGCTGCAGCCCGAGTATCTGGCTGTCTCCTCTTCTATAGAGCAACGATAACCATGAGTCTATAGAATATAAGTTGCATGCATGCACCCTCAGCTATACTGCTCTTTCAGCTTCTCCACAGCCCCCTGTAGTGACAGACCTTGGTCTTGTATGAGGATAGCGGTGAGCTCCAGTAGAGTCAAAACTGTTAAAAAAAATTTTGTATATATCTGTTGGCCTCCCCCGCAGCCTCAGCTTCTCCTGAGCACAGCGGTATACAAAACTTATAGCATTATTTTTCTTTAGTCGTTACATATATTTCTATCTAGGTGAAGGTAGAATACAGGGGGAAACTATGGCTTTAACAACTGCATGCAGTGTTGGAGTACGCAGCAAAAAAACTTTGGTTGTGCTTGCATGTGGGGCTGCTGCCGAGCAACAGAAGTGCCGAGGTCTGATACAATGCCTCGCCACTTCCCCTCCGCAACAGCTCCAGCTCTTTGTGTCGTCGTGCCTAGGATGCCTGTGGCCCCCACCAGGTGTCAGTGGTTGCTTTTTATAACTTCTTATCTTAATTAGTTATACTCTACTGAAGCTTACACCGGTCCCTAGCTGGGATCGACGACTCCCATGACAGGGGATGCTGATATATTGAATGTAGTGTACGCATGAAACCACGTGAATGAAAGTTATTATAAAGTTCTAAGAGGCCTGCATTCTCCTCTATAACAATGGCCAATCAATCCTTCGGCTGAAACTACGATTGTTGTTTGTCTCCTGTCTCCTCCTGACGGTCACGAGGCCCTCTGGGGTCTCTGAAGGGAGCTGCACTGATCAGCTCTGGAGCTGCATTTTTGTTTGCGTTGAGGTGTAAACCGTAGTAATATTTTATATCCAGATGCAAACAAAAGAATTACACCAATTAGACAGAAACGGCAGCAATGGTTGTTGGTGGTTTTGGTGTTGCTATTCTTGCGTGTACTGTCATCTGCTCTGTTGCCTGCATTACTCATCTTCTTGGTGTTAATATTTCTGCTGTCATTGCTGCTGCTGTTGACCACATGGCTCGGCTGTATCCCGGCCCTTCCAAAGGCCACTGTGGCGGCCTTTGCCTTGTCTCCGGGGTTGCAATGGGCTTCTTAACCTGGCCAATCCAGTCGTACGGAAAATGTGCGGAGAATCCCTGCTAGGTTGTAGCACCAACGTACACTATAAAATAGTTTTTGGCCGGGCACCGCTGTTCTTCAGTTGCATTCACAAGCGAATAGGGGACAGAGCAGTACTGCAGCTTACTTGCGTACAAACATGTAACGGAATCTTATGCCTCTCGTCGGGGTATATTAAAATATGTAAAAGAGCTTCAGAAAAAGCCAACACACGAACATACTGCTCAGTTGTGCATCACGAATACACTTTTGGGCTTTGCAAGCGTTCATACTATCAGCAGAATCGGGACATCTGCTGCTTTTGCCTCATCGTGATTTTGTTGGGGGACTTGGTGTCTACCTTCTGTACCTTTTCTTGAGCACCATGGGACTGTGCCCACATACGCTAGCTGACGGTTGAACTTTGCCTTTTCTTAGCTTTCCACTTGAATTCCTCTTCAAGGCGCGGGGTCTCCCTTGTATACCGGGACAAAACTTGGGGCTGTGCGGGGAGTGAGTTCGTCTGTGTCCATTGGCCGGCCTCTACAGGGGGCCGGCCCGTTGGAAACTCCGCGGTATTTAATGCATCTTAGAATTCTTTCTGTCGCTTGTGTATACTTCTGCTGTTCTGCGTGTGTTGAGCATATAAACTCCCCCGAAACTACGCTTTTTGTAGGACCATAACGACGGAGTGCATGCATTTCTTTGTTGTTTCCGGTAACGCCACCTCACTATGGAGGAACCTCCTCGCTCCTTTTTCCTTGGGACACTGCTTTCACTCCTCTTGCCGTAGAAGATAGTAACCCCACTGGGAGCGCTGAGTAGTGCACTTTCTCTCTGCTCCCGGACACGTAGGCACATAGACATCAATTGTCTCATCTGCAGGCGGCACGCGCACCCTTTACTGAGTTTCCGCTGCACGGTTAGTTACAAAATAGAATTCCCGTATCATGGCAAGATAACCTATTTATTTACTGAGCTCACAATTTGCTCCCATACTTTTTTGCTGAGTTTTCTCTTTCGTCTGCCACCCACGAAGAGTAGTCACAGAGACTGCCCCAATGAATGTAGAAGTACGGTCTCGTCATCGCTTCAAAAGTCAGGTCTATTCCTGAGCCTCTGTCAAGTAGCAGTAGCAGCCCCAGCCCATCAATATGAGCTTGTATGAGTGCCGAAGAGGGATTTCAGGGGCGTTGTCACCTCCTCTCGCCTCACCACTCCAGCACACCCACCGTGTGGCGGGCCCGGGAATTTTTCTGCCCGGTTTGTTTGCTTCCTCGACAGCCCTGCTCAGCGTGTCTCCTTTCAGGTTCCCTAGCCCCCTTTTCGCTAGCTAGACGCCTCCGTCAATGTGACGGCGATTGCTGCAAAGAGAGCAGACGAGCTATTCGGTATGCCACGCTCCCCAGGGTTTCCGATCGCCAAATTTGCTGGCTGTCGCTCGCTCTCACTTTCTTTGCGGGGCTGACATTAACAGTCTCCATATCCGTTGTTTCTCTACCTCGACGATACCCAAACAGTAGTTTTTCCTGTTCAGATAGCGCGGTCAATGTGGTGTTTTCTCTCTTTAATGCGCATATACTCCATCATCTCCGGCCTTGCTCCACTTGTTCACCCCGTAATTCTCCCCTTCTAGCCCACCCGGATACAGATTGCCGCTCTTCACGAAACAATCCTGTAATGAACCATTGGTACAGATGCTTCAACACCATCGAGTGTAGACACTTCTAGAGGTACCGCTCTATCGGTAACTTCGCTTGCTCTAAGTACTTTTCTAACATTGCCGCTGGTTGTTCCCTTGCTGCGGTGGAGATAAAACTACATCACAGCCCACGCAGGAAAATTTCCATACTCCGACATATTCCAAAAAATGGCATCCTGACAACAACATAGCTACAGTTATAATGTTTCCCCTTCTAATAAAGAAGGTACCTTTGCACCTGTAGCCACAGTCTCCTCTTGGCTTGAGGAGACAAACCCCTCAAGGCTTCAAAGGTCTCCCGGAGACGTAATAAGCTCTTCCTTGTACGTGCGGTGGCTGCAAGAGCCTTTCGCAGGGCTGTAAGCCCCTTTCATCTGCCTGGCAAGCCCCAGCTCAAGCATGTGTTTGTGTGAGCTGAAGATAAGGATCTATGCCGCCTAAAAGCTTGTATTCTGTCTTGTGTATATGGCTACCATGAAGCTGCAGGTAAGCAAAACTGAAGCGTTTCTGGGTATAAAGCCAAGGGCCTCGGGCTCAGGCAGCTGGGGTTGCGGCATAAGCTCCAAGACCTCTTTTTGTTTTGCACCGAGGCAGCCGGCCATACAACAGCAAGCTAGCTAGCTGGTACGGGGTCCGCTCCGCAGGCCGCTAGCAATGCAGTAACCAATGCGGCCATCCGTAAAGCTAGCTAGCTAGCTAGCTAGATAACTGCGCAGCTAGCCGGCTAGCTAGCTGACGCAAGCCCCCTTCGGACCCACTAGGTTGTTCGTTTGCTGCACTGTTGGAGACACTGTCTCCCTAGTGTCTCTTGCCCCCACACTGCTACACTGACACCTCAGTCGTGTGTATCGAGCCGAGTCAAACAAGAACATAGGAGCTACTTGACAGGCAGCAGGTGCTGCAGCAGCAGCAGCAGCAGCAGCTGCTGCTGCTGCAGCTGCTGCTGCTGCTGGAGAAGTTGCTGCTGAACGGGAGCCTTCCCAAAGTCTGCTGCTGCAGTTGAGTTCAGCCGATGTGCGGCCATAAGACAAATAAACAACCGAAAACCCAACAGCAGACGAACGGTCTGTCCGGCCGCTTGCTGCAGTTTGCATGCAGCAGCACTCAAGGTCTTGCTGCTGCAGCCTGCATGCGGTCTACTCCGCCTGCTCTCACTGCATGCATGCATGCATACATGCATGCATGCATGCATGCATGCATGCGCGGCCTGTATGAAGCCGTTTGAAGACAGAATGTCTAGTTATAGAGAAGCAAGTGACGGGTACTTTGTGGGGTGTACCGTCAGCCCCAGACAAACATTGGAGAAAGCCTTAAACCCCAAACCCTAAACCCTAAACCCTAAACCCTAAACCCTAAACCCTTGCCCTGTAAGAGCGGCAAAGTGGGGTGATTAAGGGGCCGCTCAACGATCCCAGCGTAGAAAATAAAAAAACAGAGACAGTGAAGCAAACACTCTCGTGTCTCGTGCTGTCTGTGCTGCCGCAGACAGACAGAGTGTATATAGACAGAGTGTATATATATACATATATATGTAGAAGTAAATATATAAATATAAATATAATAAATATATACATATATACATATATATATCTCCCTATGTGCCCCTCCTCCTCTCCCTCTCCTGCTAAGACCAGTGGACCCCCCACTGTGTCGTTGCTGCAGCCCCAGCAAACCCTTGAGCGATACTGCTGCAACAGCAGCAGCAGCAGCGCCAGCTGCTGCCGCTGCTGCTGCTGCTGCTGCTGCTGCTGCTTCTGCTGGTATTAAGGAGGTTGGCTTTGTGGAAGCAGCAGATGTTTATGTAGATGACGCTAAGACGAGAAGAGATATAAACAAATACATAAATAACAAACAGCAGCAAAATACAAATGCTGCAGCACTGCTGCTTGCTGCTGCAGTGCTGCTGCAGTGCTGCTGCAGTGCTGCTGCAGTGCTGCTGCTGGCTCAGCCTTCTACGTCGGTCTGTACCCCCTCATCATCAAGCTGAAACGAAACAACAGGCGGCTGCAGCGGTGCTGCTGCTGGTGCTTCTGCTGCTGCTGCTGCTGCTGCTGCTGCTGCTGCTGCTGCTGCTTCTGTTGGTCTCTCTGCAAGGCCTAGTGGGGGCACCATGGCTCTGCGGCTGCCCCTCCACCTGCTGGGATCGGGATCGTCTCCTCCCTCAGAAGCAACAACACCACCGAAGCCATCTGCTTCATCAGAAGAAGCATTGCTGCTGTTGCTGCTGCTGCTGCTGCTGCTGCTGCTGCTGCTGATGCTGCTGCTGCTGGTGGTTCTTTGTCTGCCTGGTGGGGGCCCCCTAGAAGAGGGGGGCCCCCCCCTTCGTGACTCCTGCAGCAGCAACTCCCGCTGCGTCTGCTGCGCCACCTCCTGCACGCTCGACAGCAGCCGCTGCACTGACTGCTGCAGCAGCAGATCAGCAAGAGGGATCATCTCTATGCGGCAGGGCCTCAGCAGCACTTCTCCCCTGCTAGCGCATGCATCTGGGGGGGGACTGCTGCTACCCTGACCCTTCTGCTGCTGCTGCTGCTGCTGCTGCTGCTGCTGCTGCTGCTGCTGCTGTGTGTCTTGGTGTTTCTTTGCCTTTATGCGTCTCCTTTGCAGTGTTTTATGTTGCGTTTCTGCTTTCTGCTGCATCCTGATTTGTCTCTCTTGTTCTATCACCGGGGGGACGAGGCCCACCAGCCCCATGTTGGGGTGTACATGCAGGTACTTTCTTGTTGCTCTGTGAAACAAAGGCATTAAGCCTTTGTGTCTATCCTTTGCTCGCACAAGAAATATACTTTCTTTTTGGGGGCCCTTCTGCAGCAGCAGCAG
>NW_024015105.1:0-9071 GCF_000499745.2 Eimeria mitis | reverse complement strand
GGAATCTGCACGAGGTGTGCGATGAGTTGGACTTGAACAAGGACCTCGAAATTTTCTTGATGTTCTCTTCTGTCACAGCCATCCTGGGTAACTTTGGGCAGGCCAACTATGCGGCGGCCAACTCCTGCCTTGACTCCTTTGCATCGTGGCGCCGATCCATAGGATTGTGTGGACAGAGTATCCAGTGGGGTCCATGGGTAGAACAAGGTATGGCGGCTGGGCTTAAACCCCTCTTGGAGAAAGCAGGTATGAGGGGAATCACTGACGACCTCGGCATCAGGGTCCTCCAGGACGTGATGCGAAGTGGTGATCGTTACGGGGTTTTGATGTGCCAGTCCTTCAGATGGCGTAACTTCCTCATGAGGTGAGTCCGCCTTGTAGTATTCCTGCTTATGAGTGTGGGCTGTAGTGGGTGGACTACTCAGCTATTTGGTCCTTACATTTGTTTTGTGCTGCCGTCCTCAGGTACGACAGGGTGCCCGCGTTGCTCAAAAACGCCACTCGTGACTTCCAGGTGACTCCCACTTCGCTTCCGATTTTAAGTTCAATGAATTCTCAGGATAGGCATGCATTCGTCGAGAAGAAGGTGATCGAACTTGTCATGACTTCTCTGGGGCTAACTACGCCTCCGGCGATGGATCAGCCTCTGCAGGAATTGGGTATCGACTCTATTGGAGCGGTGGAACTTCGAAATTCTCTGTCGAGCACTCTCGGGATCAAACTTCCAGCCACTGCTATGTTTGACTACCCAACTGTGGGAGCGATGATCGGCTACGTCAACAAAACCATAGCTGAGCAGTTTTCAGGCCATCATCCCGCTGGATTGTCCAGCGGCTTTGGAAAGGTGTCAAAAACAGAAAGGAGAGTGGGCACAATTGCAATTGTTGGAGCGGCGTGCCACATGCCAGGTGGTTCGACGACTACAGCGCGTTTTTGGGAAATGCTGCAGTCAGGAACTGACTGCATGAATGAAATTCCACTTGATAGGTGGAACATGTTTGCCTTTTACAATCGTGATCCTGACCATCCAGACACGACCTATGCAAAGCTTGGTGCTATGGTTGAGCAGCCTTTCCACTTCGACAATTCGCTATTTAACATTAGCAATATTGAAGCGCAAGTGATGGATCCTCAGCAGCGTCTCATGATGGAAGTTGCGTATGATGCTGTTTGGTCTGCTGGCTTCGAGAAGACGGACTTGGTTGACCAGGAAATTGGTTGCTTTGTCGGTTGCTGTAACTCCGATTGGCACATGCTTGAACTCCCGTCTGGCTCCTTCACAGGTGTGTCATGTAGAGCTCCAGCCTCTGAAAAGAGGAACGGTAATAGCACCTAGCCGGACCTCACAGCGCCTAGCCATGCAGCCTCCGTTATTGTCCGCAAAGTGGGGACCCCTCTACACTTGGTAGTTCCAGGCAGGTAAGTCCATTAATTTGTCAACAGAGTGCTTGTTCTTGGCCCGAACAGGAACTGGTGGAGCACCTTCAATAATCTCGAACAGAGTTTCTTACGTCTTTGGCCTGAAGGGACCCTCACTAACAGTTGACACAGCGTGCTCTTCGTCCCTCGTGGCCCTGGACAGCGCTGCTACGAAAATCTCTGAAGGCTGCTGCACAGGCGCTCTGGTTGGAGGCGTCAACATAATGTTGTCTCCCAACTTATTCATTTGCTTTGCTAAGGCCCGTATGATTTCTCCAGACTGTCGTTGCCGCTCATTCGACCAGAGAGCAAATGGCTATGCACGAGGTGAGGGCGTTGGCATGGTCTTCTTGCGCCCTCTCGAAGACGCCTTGAAGGATGGAAACCCAGTGTTTGCAACCCTCAGAGGTTCAGCTGTGAACCATGGAGGGAGAAGTGCAAGTCTTACTGCGCCTAGCGGACCTGCCCAGCAAGCTGTCATACTCGCATGCCTGGGACAAGCAGGGGTTCAGCCCCACGAAGTGACAATCCTGGAGGCCCACGGAACAGGTCAGGAACCAAGGCTTTCACACTCAAATGTGCCTTTTAAAGGCTTGCCCGTCTGCGCAGATATGCGGAACGTAGGGGGGAAATAATTTTTCTAACAGCGACAGTTACATTCCGTGTGCGACTTTGTTTAGGCACCCCTCTTGGAGATCCAATAGAGATGGGCGCCGTCCGTGCAGTCTACGGGATGGGAAGGACTGCTGAAACACCGCTGTTTATTGGAGCCCTCAAGAGCAATATTGGGCACTTGGAGGGTGCTGCAGGCATAGCAGGTCTGATAAAGCTTATGCTGTGCCTTCGGCACCGCGAGATCCCTCAAAATCTTCACTTTGAGAAGATCAATTCATATATTGAGCTAGATGACATGCCGGTGGTTTTCCCCAAGTCGTCGATGGGTCTCACGGGAAGCACAAAGCTGCTTGGCGCTGTGAGCTCTTTCGGCTTCGGCGGTGCAAATGCTCACGCAGTGCTTGAGGAGTATGTTCAGCTGGAGACGACTGCAAGGCGGAGAGAGCCCATCGGGTGGTGCCGCAAAAGCTTCAATACTCGCCAGGTTCTGCACCCTCATGTCGCTCGGGTTCAAGAAACGGATGGCGGTGACATCGTCTACGAAGGAGAAGTCAGGAGGGAACACTACGAAATCATGGCACAACATAAACTTCATGAACGCCCTGTGATGCCGGGAGCCTTGTACTTGGAAACTATGGCTGCCGCTGTCAGCTGCAAGCGCTCCAAACCGTCAGGTTGCATCTGCCCAGTTGAGGTAGACCACTCTAAGATCGTAGTGCTGGAGGAGGTAGAATTCCAGCGTCCTATGCTCCTGGAAAAGCCAGTCACAGACGGCTTGCATGACACGCAGCGGCTCTTCGTTAATGTAGCCCCAGGAGGCCAAGTAACTCTTTCAAGCTCTAGAGGGGAAGACGATGAAACATTTGTCCATGTGTCGTGCCGTTATATCAAAGAAGAGCAACAAGAGAGAGAAACAAGTTCACCTGAGGAGCTACTAAAAATTTTTGAAACGGACAAAAACCGCCAGGCTGTGGATGTGGAACAAATGTATCAACGTATTAAAGACAATGGGCTAGTCCTCGGTCCGAAATTCCGCGTAGTCAAGGCCATCGAGTGTGGGCCTTCGAGTGCAAAATTGCGCCTCGAGTTACCCGGCCCCATTACCACGGGTGAAACTGGCTACCGTCTCCATCCTTGTGTTCTTGATGGGACTTTCCAGACAGTGGGAGCATTGGTGATGTCTCATGACCTTGCAGTGGCAAAGAGGGATTCGCTCCAGCCTCGTCCTTTCCGGCTTATGATTCCCTTCATGGTCCAGCGAGTAGCCATGGGATCTATGAACGGTGTGCATAAAGCTCTCCTTGCTCATGTCGCTCTTGTGAAGCGTGACGCCAGTCAAGCTGTGATGGACATTGAAATTATGACTGAAGAGGGAGAATGGATTGCTACTATTACCCGCTTGACAATGAGGGCGGTGGACCCCGTCCCAGCAGCTGAAGTTCCTCGGGAGTTGCTATGGCGGTCACAGTGGCAGAAATTTAGAACGCTCCCCGATATTCCAGAGGATGCCAGATTTGAGGTTTTCTTGATTGACTTCCGGGAGAAAAAAGACGGAACCTTCACTCACCTTGAAGAGATCATGAAACCCTGTAAATGCACCCTTGTGAGCAGTCCGAGTGTGGAAGAACTTATGCCAATGCTCGTCAACGCACGGGAGGGTTCTAAGGAGCTTCCCAAGCTGGTTGTAGTTGCGGCAACTACGGATGCAGCAAGTGATACTTCCGTTGTCGTTGGTCTTACAGTCCTCTGTAGGGCAGCCCGTCGGGCCATAATGACTGACAAGGCGGCTGTGCTTAGACCCATTTGGGTCGTAACCAGGGGCCTGTTCACCACAGAAGGACCCCGCGGAGGCTGTTCCCAAGCAGGAGTTTGGGGGTTTGCACGCGCTGTGCGCTTAGAAACGGCAGCGCAATTGGGTCGGCTGATCCCACTCGGATGCGTGGATATCGCCGACACAGCCAGTTTACCTCAGACCTTGCACGCATTAGCTACACTTCAAGAAACGCAACCGTACGAGCCGGAGCTGATTGTGTGCACAAAACTTGCTCAAGGAATGGCTGAAGAGGATGCACCCCTTGACAACGGGAGTGAAACACAAGCAGAGCCACAACCCGAAGAGCCCTCTATTTTTGTTCACCGGCTTGCAAAGTGGAAGAAGGGAGTTCGAGGACCTGTTGAACTTCATCTCCCTGACAGAGGAGCTATAGCTAGCCTTGTTCTTCGCGCACAAGCAGTCAGCCACAGGCGACAACCGAAAGGAAACATGGTCGAGGTCAGAGTGCGTGCCATTGGACTGAATTTCCGCGATGTCCTCAACGTAATGGGACTTTACCCTGGGGATCCAGGTCCACCAGGATCTGACTGCGCAGGGACAGTTGTCGCAGTGGGTCCAGAGGTAAAGCGCTTGAAACTCGGTGACACCGTATTCGGCATTGTCCCTGGATGCCTAAGGACTTTTGCAGTGACGAGCGAAGATTTACTGTGGAAGCTGCCCGAAGGCTTGTCCTTTGCTGAAGGTGCTACACTTCCAGTTGTGGCAACAACTGTTCAGCATGCACTCGGAGACCTTGCCAGAGTCAAGGCAGGCGACAAGGTTCTGATTCATGCCGTTTCGGGAGGAGTCGGCCTCGTGGCCATACAGCACTGCAAGCGGGTCGGGGCCATTGTCTATGGGACATGCGGAAGTGAAGCTAAGACCAAGTATGTGAAAGATCTGGGTGTGCAGTTCGTGACGTCCAGCCGAAAACCCGACATCTTTGTCAAAGATATGCAGAAATATCTGGGAAAGAATGGTAAAGTTGACGTAGTCCTAAATTCTTTACTCGACCCCTTTATATCGGCTTCACTTTCGTTCCTATCAGAAAACGGTATTTTTATTGAGCTGGGAAAAAGAGGTATTTGGACTCATGAACAAATGAAAGCGGCACGGCCCGATGTCCAATACGAGACTGTCGCTGTGGATCTTATGATTGAAGACAATCCCCGCTGGTTTGCGCTTCAACTGCAACGTATGACTCAACGACTGGAATCCGGAGACCTAAGTCCTATTCCAGCAACGGTTTTCGACATGACCGACCAGCAAGAAGGTGTTGGCGCGTTCCGTTTCCTTCAAAAGGCACAGCATGTCGGCAAGGTGGTCCTCACGGTCCCCAGTGCTCTTTCGCCAAAGCTACATTCGGCCCTTTTGCAAAAATCCTATGTAATCACAGGTGGCCATGGAGCCCTTGGACTCGTCGTGTGCAAGATGCTTGTGGAGGAAGGTGCACGCCACATTGCACTACTTTCGCGTTCTGGGGAGCCGTCAGCGGAGCTCAAGGACGGCGAGATTTGGCAATACCTGTTGAGCACACCACCTAACATCCATATCAAGAACATAAAGTGCAACATAAGCAAGAAGGACGACGTTCTAAGAGCNGGTTTACGGTCCGAAGGTGGTGGGTGCTTGGAATCTGCACGAGGTGTGCGACGAGTTGGACTTGAACAAGAAACTTGAAGTTTTCTTGATGTTCTCTTCAGTTGCTGCCCTTTTGGGAAACTTCGGGCAGGCGAACTATGCCGCAGCCAATGCCTGTCTCGACTCACTCGCTGCATGGCGACGGTCTATAGGACTGTGTGGACAGAGCATCCAGTGGGGACCATGGATCGAGCAGGGAATGGCAGCTGGGTTGAGGCAGGAGGTGGAAAAGCTTGGGCTGCGCGGAATTACTAACGATATCGGCGTGCGTGTCCTTGTTGACTGCCTACGTGGAGGCAACATGCCGGTACCAGTGCTCTGCCAAGCGTTTAGATGGAAGAAATACAGTGAACAGTTCGATACGATGCCGCGCTTCTTCGAATACGTGGAGCTGGACGTCACAACGCCAGCAGCACTCCGTCAACTGTACAGTTCAATGACCCCGGAGCAGCTGAAGGAGCATGTTACGAAGGTAGTTATTGACACCGCTAGGCAGGTCCTGGGGGCCGCAGAAGTTCCTCCGCTTGATTCCCCTCTGCAGGAGTTGGGTATCGACTCTTTGGGTGCAGTAGAGCTACGCAACGGGCTTGCCCAAAGACTGGGAGTCAAGCTCTCGGCAACGACCCTCTTCGACTACCCTACTATAGGGGCAATAATCAACTACATTCAAAACCAAATATCTGGAAGTATTTCTCCAGGAGCAACAGATATCTCGACATCTGCAGTCTCTGCCTTAGGGCACATTCAGGGACTCGCTATCATAGGCGCATCTTGCAGACTTCCAGGAAACAGCGATAATCCTGAGTTATTGTGGGAGATGCTCATAAGGTATGAAAGCACTGGTTCAGTACACAGGCGCGCGAGCAACTATGGGAGCCTAGCACTTATATTTCCAGCGAACACCTAGCTATCGCGTTGCTTGGGACACTGCGCTTGATTTCCTAGTTTGGTTTGCTTGCAGGGCAAAGGACTGCGTCTCCGAGATTCCGTTGACTCGATTCGATGTAGATCTATTCTATGACGCGGAAATAGATGCGAAGGGGAAGATGTATGTCCGCAAGGCGGCGTTTATGGATAACGCCGAAATGTTTGACAACGCATTTTTCAACCTTTCTGCAGCGGAGGTTAACTACATGGACCCCCAGCAGCGCATGGCGCTGGAAGTGGCATACGATGCATTTTATTCAGCAGGTTACTCTCGCGAAACACTTGTGGGAAAGTCATTCGGCGTATGGATTGGTTGTTGCAACTCGGACTGGCACTTTCTGGAGCAGCAGTCGGATCCTTTTAAAAGCAGCAGTTATTCAGGGCCTGGCGGGTCTGGCTGTCTGGTTTCAAACCGCGTCTCTTACGTGTTCGGGATCAACGGACCTAGCATGACGATTGACACTGCGTGCTCCTCTTCACTGGTGGCAATGGATTCCGCATTTCAAGGAATCCGGCTCGGCTACTGCAGTGGGGCATTGGTGGCTGGAATCAACTTGATGCTCTCCCCACAGCTATTCCTTGCATTCTGCAAGGCACGCATGCTCTCACCAGAGTGCCGTTGTGCTACATTTGATGCAGCCGCTAATGGTTATGTACGTGGAGAAGGTGCAGGAGCAGTGGTTCTTAGACCACTACAGGACGCTGAGGCCCAAGGACAAAACGTGTTAGCTGTGCTGAAAGGAACAGCTGTTAGTCACAATGGCCGTAGCGCTAGTCTGACGGCGCCGTATGGCCCTATGCAGCAGGAATGCATGAAACTTGCCCTTCGGCACGCAAACGTGAACCCAAAAGACGTTCGGTATATCGAGTCCCACGGTACAGGAACTTCTCTTGGAGACCCAATTGAGATGGGCGCTATCCGTGCCGTTTACGGAATAAATAGAAATGACAGCAATCCTCTGATAGTTGGCGCCCTCAAGTCTTATATTGGGCACTTGGAAGGTGGCGCCGGAATTGCAAATGTCTTGAAGGTTCTAGTCTGTCTTGCAAACCGTGCCGTACCTCCAAACCTGCATTACTCGACCCCAAATCCTTTCATGGATATCGAAGGATTTCCGCTCCTGTTACCGAATTCTGTTGTGCCGCTGGAGCCTGCGGTTAACAAGGCAAAAGTGCTTGCAGGGACTAGCTCTTTCGGTTTTGGAGGAGCAAATGCTCATGTCGTGCTCGAAGAATACATTAGAAAAGTGGGGAAGGCCGCCGTCACCCAGGGTGTGGGAAAGCGGAAAGTTGCATTTTTCTTCACAGGACAGGGCAGTCAGTATGAGAACATGGGAAAGGAACTGTATGAAAATGAGCCTGTTTTCCGGGAGGCGCTGGATGAATGCAATAGTATTCTAAAGGGAATGCTTCCAGTGCCGTTGATAGAGGCAATGTATCCAACGAAACAAACGCCCCGGGGCTCATCACTTCTGGAGCAAGCCATCTACGCTCAAACTGCAATATTTGCAGTGGAATATTCCCTTCTCTGCCTTGCAAGGAGCAAGGGTCTCGAGCCGGATGTTGTCTTGGGCCACAGCATCGGAGAGTATGCTGCAGCTGTTGCAGCGGGAATTATGGATTTGGAAGACGCCCTTCATCTAATGGTAGAGAGAGGGCGGATAATGCAGGAAATCGATCCTCGGGGAGGCGTTATGGTCGCATGTCGGTGCACACAAGAAGATGCACAGAAGGCAATTGAAAGTCTTGGCGAATCAGCAAAGACTGCGGAAGTGTCCGTCATCAATGGGCCTAGGAGCATTGTGCTAGCTGGTGAAGAGTCGCACGTTATGAAAGTCATTGATAAGCTAGGCCTTGGTGAACGGTATAAGAGACTCAATACTACGCATGCCTTCCACAGCAGCTTGGTTGCTGACGCAGTCAAGCCATTCAGCCAGGCACTTGTCGGCGTTAAGCTTAGAAAGCCAGCGATTACATTCGTTTCAACAGCATTGGGCACTAAAGTGACNCACTTGTCGGCGTTAAGCTTAGAAAGCCAGCGATTACATTCGTTTCAACAGCATTGGGCACTAAAGTGACAGATGAAGTGTGTACAATTGACTATTGGGCCCTACAAATTACGCGCTCCGTAAAATATACGCAAGGCCTCCGAGAAGTGGTGGGATCAGAAGTTTCAATAATTGTAGAGGTAGGCCCCATGCCAACTCTCATTACCATGGCTCAACAGTCCTTGAAGGCGTCTGAAGTTCTTTGCGTTTCGCTTCTTGATCCGAAGACTCCAGATATGCAACAGGTGTCCAATAGCGTCAACGCACTCTTATCGAAGGAAGAACGTCGCCATGAATGGAAACGGCAAGCATTCCCATGGTTCAAGCTCTCGACGCCTCTGGTCGCGAGTGTGCAAAGCGAAAGCGCCACTCAAGCCACCGCAACCACCATCTTGGATGCCCATGTGTTAGATCTCTTGCGAGATCACGTTGTCAGCCAAACTCCCATTATGCCGGGTGCGGGATTCTTGGAAATCATGAGCAGCGCAGCATTTATGCACTATGACGGCAAGATTCCAAGCACAGCGACAGTGCTTACGGACGTGGAATTCGATCGTCCAATGATGCTAGTTGATCCAGAGAGTGCGCAAAAAGGGCACGAGCCGAGC
>NW_024015104.1:0-9097 GCF_000499745.2 Eimeria mitis | reverse complement strand
AGTTTTCTATTCTCCAGCGCTTCCTCTGCCACATTGTGCTCTCCTCAGACCTCCACAGATGGATCAACTCTGTCAACGAGTCCAGTAGAAACGCCTGGGCCCTCGCATACACCGGTGAGTGCTTAGACACCCCACAGTTGAGGGCAGACGGAACAAACCCCTAGCTTTCAAGTCCCTTTTGAGCCTGTCTGTTTGGATGTGCTTCTGGTTCTGTTTCTGTTAGTATTACTGACCTCAACGCTCCTCCAGCTTCGAATTGACAGCAGCCTGTAGCTGGGTGTCGTATTCCGTCGGCTCGACAAAATATCTAACTGCAGAATTTTTTCACCCACTCTTCTTATAAGATAGCCCCTATATGTATTTGTCACCGACTAACTTCCTGTGAAACTATCCTCTTGCTCTCATGGTTTGGTTCCCTTTGTCGTGTGTTCCTCCTTGCTTCTGTTTCTCAAGAGTCCACCCGACAAAGAAGACCAGAGGGAACACCCGTTCTATCGTTTGCCAAGGGCTGATTGTTCGCGCGATCTTGTACCCTTTAGTCTCGAGAAGGCCAGGGCGCATACCCGTCGAATTAAGCTCCCCCAGGTACTGGGGCGAATTCGGGAACTGCTGATCAAACGACAACTCGTGGACGACGAACTTCAGACATTAATAAAGCTGGCAGGGAAACTGGTGAACATTGTATTCGACTTGGAAACGTTTGCAGTGCTGGCTGTCCCCCTGTGCGACTTATACGGACCCGTCATGCGTCGGTTTATCATAGCGGATGCACTATGGAGCATTTGTGAGGTGGTTGGACCGCCAATGCGAAAGGAGGAATGGTGGGGTCGCGTCATGAACAGGCTTGCATTACCTCATGGCGCACGCATATCCTCTCGGCAGACGAAAAGTAGACGTTATCGCTTAGTCAGCCGGTTGATAGCTGCGCTGCAGATATACCGGGAGGGAAATCGACCGCCGGCTAGTGAGGTAGTAGACCTCAAGGGAGAGGTATTCCGAACTGTACAAGACTCGGACGTTTTTCGTTCACCGGCGTATGACAAATTTAGGGAGGATGGATCCCCATGATACCTTGTTGGTCCCATGACAGTGCTGGTACTGCCGCTCCACAAGGAGCGTCAGCAGAAATCGGCGACCGCTCGCCTTCACTACTCATGAAGAATTGAATTTCTGCTCATGCCATGCTTGCCGCAAGCGTGTTGCGTTTGGTGTGGAAAAGGGACTGCCAGCTTGTAGCATTGGGCGTCCAAGCCGCCAGTAATGGACGAAGCGCTGCATTGCTGGATCAACTGAAGCGGACAATTTGCCGGGAAGCAGAGACACCTTTTGGGCGCAGTACGTACATGTGATGTGACTTTGGACCATCTCACATTGGTCTATCGTCGACGCACGCGTTTGTGTTGTTACTGTTTGCGACTCTGGCGAGAGCTCGGAGACTCCTGTTTCCTACAATATCATCTCTACGTTCTTCAGACTCTCGAAAGGCACCGACTCCAAATTCTCTGCACAATACCATTTATCGAATTCCTAAACAGCATGCAGGGTCTACGTATAATGGGCTCTAGGACACCGGTCGCAAAACAGAGTTCCACTAAATTGTTTGGAAGCAAACAGGGTAAAGCAGGCGGTGGATTATGTAGGCAGTGCAGCACGTAGAACCCCTATGGACAGCAAGAATTCGCCATCTACGTCTTTCCTTCCGAGGGTCCTGCGAAACTCACAGGGTTCCATCATACGTAAAGTAGCTAGCAGTGATAAAGATGAAGCATATCAAAGCTCGCTTGAACTAAAAGAGCACAACGGTTTCTCAAGGTACCAAGTATTCCTCGTGGTGACCAGAATTGGTCTCAGAAAATGTAAGCCCAGACGAAATAACCATACTGAAGAATTGGGGTAGGCAACGGTGCCATTATTTAAGGAGAAGGTGCGCTGTCCGACTGGTGCCTTGCTGGGCGATTTTGCCCAATTCCGTCTTGCAGGATCATCTGCCGAGCAGCGTATCTCCTGCCTGCAGAAATATCGCTTTTCTAGAGGCCTGCATATTCGTCGGATCGGCAGGAGCCAAAGGATTCGAAACAGCACCACATAACGTTGATCCCAACCGAGGTTTCCACTTTTTGGGGCATTCTTCTTAGAAGGCGCAACCGTTGAGTAGTATTTTTTGATTACATTCTAGAATCGTTATCGACGTCACTGCCAGAAAATGGCCTGGAGCGCTGCAAGGACGTTGCCGATCACCTAACGCCGCGAAGGAGTCCACGGCCCGTACGACAGAATTCGGCCGCTCGTAATAATGCAGGCGGTGTTGGTCGCGTAGCTGCTGGGAATGTAAAGCAACCCTCAGAGCCTTCACGAGCGCTCGACATGCTAAGCAGGGTCACTGCATGAATGCCAGTCCCCCTTAGGGAAATAGTACACCCGAGGGCAACGCTAAATGAGAGCAGCGTTGCCCTCGAGTGTACTATCTCCGTCTTTCATTTGGAGGGGTGCTAAGGCCTGCTCGATTAGCTGTTGATAGCCTCTCAGGGACTTGTATTTTGACAAACGCTTCTGCATTTGTCCTGACTGGGGGCTTATTTGGCTTGAACCGTGTCTTTTGCTGCTGAAGCCAATTTTCCCGGCGACCGCCAATGCATTGCTCCTTCTGCCGACGTCGCTGCAATTCCTTGTTGTGAAGTCTTCGCTGCTGCTCGTCTAGCACATCGTTTGGCGCCTTTTTGGGGTAAAGTGCCCCCCAGCACAACTCAGAAGAGGCCCTTCCTTGCTCCTGCTCAACCTCATGAGACACCACTTCCTCAGAACGATACTCGCATGCGCTGAAAATGTTTGGACTTCGAACCGGGCGCTGTGATTTGCCTGCCTTTCTCACTCTTTCCTAGGTGCTGCCGAGCACAATAGCTCAAGTGCCAGTTTCCGCCTGTCCACTAGTACGTAGTTTCGTGGGGATTAGCCTACACAAACGCTCGTACAGGCTCTCATTGCTGCAGTTCTAATCGTGTTGTAACTTTGAACCGGCCTTACAACGGGCTGAACGTCATCGTACATGCTTCTACAGAAGGCCGGCTGTTTGGATATTTCGAGTCCTATAGGACTGTTTCGCTCATGCATTGCGTTGCTGTGGGTTTTTGATCACTAAAGTTACCGCACTATGCGTGAGCCCGGATGCCACTGCATCCTTAAGGCCATTCATACACATACATATCCTTCTTCCGTTTGATAGAGTCATCCAGAGAACAAGTCTCCCCGACACCTTGGTGCCTGTTGGATTCTTTGTGATTGAGCCGCAGACTGGTCCTACGGAAATTCATTTATTTCCTTTTCTGTCCCAGAGACTGGCTAAGAAAGCTTTCGAAGTTGTAGGCTCTGGAAAGGAACACAACTAACCCTTTAGTATGCAAGGCCCTCTGGGGGCTTTTCGAAAATAGCGGGTAGTTTATGCAGCATTTAAGAGGCAGCCTACCATTGAAGGGCCAAGTGTGCTGGTATCCCTTCGTAGAGAGGCTGGCAATAACTCGTAAATTTAAGGCCATTTCTAGACAGAAGCCAACGCAGCTCTACTGTGAATGGTGCAATTCGCTCTGCTTGAGAGAAAGGGCGGAAACACGTAACAATGGTGAAGTGGTTAAGCTGAAGCAAATTGCTTCTTGCTTGAACAGCGCATCCCACTTGCAACATCCAGCAGTTCACGAAGTAAGGACGATGTCTGCAGATCCCCGCTAACCCTTGCAACAAAACCGCAGCCTGTGTTGCTGAAAGAGTCCCGGGATATGGATTGGTGTGAATGTGAGTATCACGTTTCCTTAAAGACTTCCTTAACTTCCTTAGCCCCGTGAAGTTCTTCAGCAGTGTTTGCAGGGATACAAGAAGGGGCTACAAGGTTCTCAGGTCAGGAACTCGAGTACCTACAGTAGGTCACGCCGTGGAGGCGGCACCACCAAACTACCGCTTGTCTAGGAAATCCGGAAATGTTCTCGTGACATGCAGACCTGAACATAGGGGGAATGTGTGAAATATGTACTGTGATCACGCAGCACCTGGCTGGGGTAGCTGGATTCAAGGAGCTGTACAGCGCTCTTCCCCATGGAATGTTCACTGTGATAGGCTCTGTAGCGGGTCTTAAAGTTGCATTGCTTCTGCATCTGTCCGGATACGTTTGGGAAAATCCACATCACCTTCCCTGTTATTTTCAAAGGTCTGCGGCGCGATATTAACCACAAAGAAACTAACGGCACGCTACCATGGACGCATCTCCAATAGCAGCAAGAAGCAAAGGAACGTATGCAGGTTCCGTTCCAAAACAGCGTCCTCGGAAATGCACTCAGCTATTCGCCCCCCCAGAAAACCTGCACGACCAACAGACGTTTTTTACACACCCTGCGCCGTTCTATAAGAAGGCAATTACGCCTCTTATGACTCAGCTGGGAGCAACGAAAGCGCAGTCGACCAAGAACTTGGGTGAAAAGCGCTCCCACAGGGGGCTGTCGCTTGGGCCCGGTTTACTCAATCCACTTAGACGACATCGCGAAGGATAGGCTTATCGTAACCTGTGTGCATCTATGGCATCAATCACGCCATTACGCAAGTGAGATTTCCCATATTAGTTAAGAAAGGGTGCGCCGTGGTACGCAGCCATGCAAAGGTGCCGCACTCCAGGTCTGCTCCACAGTTCGAAAGGTTCTTGTTTACCATAAAAGGAAGCGCAGCACTCAAAAGGCCTCAAATCGCAGCCTTCACAGGACGTTTAATGGCTTGACACTCCTGGAAAAACGAACGCAAGAACAGTTGCAACGCTAGAAGGGCCGGCCAACATAGGCAAACGTTTCGGGTGTCAACGCAACCGCAGCTTCAAATCTAGCATATAGCAATTAGCCTTTTAAAAGCTTAGTTCGTATGGAGGCATACAACTGAGGCGATGCATGACCCTTTCGGGTTCTTGCAGGTGCGCAAGCGGAAGACCCCGACAGCTTAGACAAGAGATACACGCATATGGTGAACGTAGCACTCTGATTTCGACAATTCTTCGAGTATATTCATTCAATCATCCTGGACGAAAACATTACGCAGGCTATCAGCGCCGGCGCCCTCAACATCCAGTACACTTCCCTCCGACCTCAAGTTGCGCTTCAGCAAGCTGCGCCTCAGCCACATGTGAAGCAGAAAATATTTTCTGCCTTGAAGTTGGATCTTACAACTTGAGCCGTTGACGCACTGATTCACTATCGACAGCTCAGAACGAGGATGGATAGCATCGTTTGTTCTCTGGTACCCTGCACTGCTCTGAAACGATCCACCGTCACGACCATAATATGCCGCATGTGGCCTATATCACGAGGGATACCATGGGGCATACACGAACAGCTGAATTCAAAACAAATAAGATGCCCGATGAAGAGTTTTAAATGTTGCTCTTCTGCGAGCCCACGACAGCGAAGCCGCGCGAGTGCCAGCTTGTTTCCAGATCGATGCGGCGGGTACGGGTAGGTGAAGGAGCAGCTGCTTCTCCGCAAAGGCGCTACATTAGAACTGCTACAGCGGAACAATCCAGGGACAAGCTAGAGAATGCTGATCATATGCCTCTGCCTGAGGCGAAATATTCAATGAGGACATCTCGCTCCTCCATCAGCGAGCCATTGTGGGAAGATACAGTGATATTCATGTGCGCAATGCATGGCGTCCAGTCGTGCCTTTTAAATGTGCTCTTCTCTTAGGGTAGGAAAGTGATTCTGTTTGCTGTGAAATGCAAATATCCTCATGGAGTTTGGGAGTGCACTTCCCTGTGGGCCAGCAAGATGGCGTTGGGCGGTGGACCGGTTCCCGCCCCACAAACATCGGCAAGGCTGGACGCGTCACCCTACATTCTGCTCATCTGAGTAGAAACCAAAAAGCAGCTTTAATTAGAACTGCAGTTTCAGCGCTTTTGGCCCTCGTTCTTGTAGCCTATTTCTGTCGGTCTCCAGAAGGGCTGTGGAGGTCGAAAGCCGCAGACATTCGCCGGCTGGCTAGCAGTGATGAAGACGAAGTGTGCGACGGTTTGCTTGAGCTAATAGAATCGGCTAGTGGAGGAGAGAGTGGGGCATCTTCGAGCCCCAAGGAACTTTCCCAGAGCGCCAGCGTTGCCGAGGGAGCAGGCTCTAGAAAGAGGGCACATAGCACGGATAGCCAAGATGAGGAGGTGGAGAAAGCAAAGAGGCCTTTAGTTGAGGGGGACCTGCTGAGTATGACCGCAAATATGCAGGACAAGGTTGATTCCCGACAAAATTCTCCTCCCGAGGTGTCTCCTGCCCAACAGCAGGCTGTCTCCAGTCGGGATCTGGGGTTCAGTGCAGGCTTTAAAGGAAGTGATGAAGCTAACACATCATCAGCCAACGAAGAATTCTTAACCTCCTGGGAGGGTGAGGACATGGGTGGCAGCAGTTTGCTCGAAGAATTTTTTGCAGACGACGATCCGTTTGAGCAGTCGTTTCTCGATTTCGTCTTTGATCCAGACTTAACTTCATCGTCAGGAGACGACGTAGACAAGTTGGAAGATGCGCAGGGGACCCCTGGTGATACGAGAGATAACGCGGCACAACAGGTAACTAGCAGTAGCAGTCCAACCTCCAAAGGTCAGAGTTCGGCTGCTCCCGGCAGTGGAGCCGATGACGTTCAGCCGGCGGTTTTGGAGAGCCAAGGTCTTCAGGGACACCAGAAGCCGTCCGGAGTGTCTACAGAGCTATCAACCAGTTCGGCTTCAACGAAAGGAAGCCAAGGTTTCGTGTTAGTTCAGAATATTCCAGTTTTCAAACGGACTCATTCGGAGGTGGGTGCTAGTGCCAGCTATGTTGTGGTTTGTCACTTCTTCAGGGGCTTCTGTTTTGGCATAAACCTTTCGGATGTTGGCAGATGAGTGGTTGCATATGGCTCGCAGGGCGTCAATTTATCGTCTTATCCGCATGCTACGCGTGAACTGTGCCTCCCGTTGGCGCTCGTAATTTTGCTTTTCCTGTCCCATTAGCAACACGTCTTATTGGATAGTTGAAATAGATGTATGTTGATCATGTTGTGTCTTCAGGCCCCACTATTTGTTTACTCTTCGCAGCCTCACGACGCTGTGCACGATCAGCAGACTTCCACAGATCTATCGCCTCCGTCAACGAGTCAGTTGGAGGCGCCGGGGCCCTCGCAGTGTCAGGTGAGCTCTACTACTCCCGACACAAGCTAGAACTCAGTTAGAAGCTAGATCCCCGTAACTGTCAAGTTATTCCTGTGCTTCTCTCTCTCTATTTGGTGCAACTGACCCTGCTGGCGTCAACGCTACCCCTGCTACCAACTGATAGCAGTGTGAAACCAAATTTCCCAAATAGCTAGGTTTCCCGTATTCTTTCTGTAATTTTCTTGCTGAGGCCTGTTACTTGCCTTGCTTTGTGGCTGCCTTCGTGTGAAACTACCAATTCTCCCACACGGCTTCTTTCTTTGCGTTGTGTGTTGTCCCTGGTTCTCCTCATTTTTTAAGATTCCCGCAGACGAAGAAGCGCCAAAGAAACACGCATTCTACCGTCTGCCAAGGGCTGATCATTCGTGCAAACTTGTCCCCTTTAACTTTGCGAAGGCCATCGTGTATACCCCTCGAACCAACACCCCGAAAACACTGGCGTCCATTAGGCAATTGCTGGTCAAAGAACAGCTCACGGCTGACGAACTTCAGTCATTGATAGATTTGGCCGCGAAGGTGGTTAAAAATGTATACAATATGGGCAAGTTTAGGAAGGGGCTTGTCCCTCTAAGGGAAGTGCGAGAGCACGTCATGCGTCGATTTATCATAGCGGATGCACTATGGGGCATTTGTGAAGTGGTTGGTCCGTCAATGCGGAAGGAAGAGTGGTGGAAGCAAGTTATGGAAAAGCTCTTGCTATTCCCTAGTGCGAGTGTAACCTCTGGACATATGCAAACAGGCCGTTTTCAAGTCGTTCGCCGGTTTGTCGCTGCGCTGCAAATGTATCGGGAGGGACGTCGTCCTGCGCCACGAGAGGTAATTGAGCTGAAGCGAGAGGTATTTTGCTCTCCGGAAGCCCCGCCTCCGTTCCGCTCACGTGAATATGACATATTTAGAGACGACGATACTCAAGAAGAAGTCTAAGAGGGAATTTACCGCTGGACACGATCGCTTCTTTTGAATAATTGCAATGTTGGTCCATCTCCACGTGCTGAAGACCTACTTTTTGTCTGGTGGAGGAGGGACTGGAGGCGTGTAGCTTCTTGGATCCAAGCCGCCACTATTCGACCAAGCACTTCATTTATGGGGCGACTGAAGCGGACGAACATGTGCTGAAAACAGACATGCCGCTTGGACACAGCGGGAGCATTTGAACTGGTGTTGGACCATGTTGCATCGATCCATCTTTGGCCCGCGTGTTTTTGATGTCGCTCAACCTATGCGCCCGCCGCTGGCGACTGCTTTGAAATGCATGCTTTTGCAGCATCACTTGAACTTCTTTCCAATTGTTGACAGGGAACGACGCTGTACGGTCTTTCCTTAACCGTTTATCGAATGCCTATGCGGCACGCAAGGCATAATTATAGTAAGATGGAAACGTACTATCAGGATATCTGCTTTACAATAGGTATCGCAGAAGGAGTTCCATTGTACTGTATAGAAGCAAGCATGGTAAGGCAGAAGGCCGATTAAGTAGTCAATGCACCGTGCAGAACATACATGGCCAGGGAAATTTCGCCAGCTAAATCTGCGGCTTTCAGGAGTCCTGAGGAAGTCAAAGGGACCCACCTTGCATGCAGTACTAGGATAGACGGTGACGAGTCGTTCGCCGATTTGCTTGAGTTGATAGAACTGCCGATCGGAGAACAATGCAAGGGCACCTGAAGGTCCTAAGAACTCCTCTAGAGAGCTGACGTGGTGAAGAGGGCAGGGAGTGTAGCAAGCAAAGCCGTTACTTGATGAAAAGCAGAATATGACTGGAAACATGTAGGCTGGCTGTGGGCCATCGTTAAGTTTTGCCCGATGTAACTTTGGAAATACTAGGTGTGGATGTGGTTCAACTTCTTCGCACAGTGCTGCTACAAAAGGGGTATGGTGTATTGCGCCAGGTGGCTTGCTAGGCAA
>NW_024015103.1:0-9127 GCF_000499745.2 Eimeria mitis | reverse complement strand
CCAGCTGGAATGATGATAATCCTGCCATGGGTGTGTGCTGTCGTCATGGACGAAATCACCGGATATTCGAAAAAGGCCCATTTTACTCGGGAGTAATTGTTGCTGCATCGGGACTTAGTGAGGGGCTTAGTGAAAGAGGCACGCAACACGCAATTGGTATCACTAATCCAGTCAATGCACGTGCTAAATAAAACTCACGTTCTGATTAGAGTGCATTGCCAACAAATTCAAACACTGCTGAGGAGTAGCTGCACCCATATACACAATCACGACGTTATCAGTTCACCAACTGCGTGCTATTTAGAATATAATCGACGGCTCCCCATTTTTGTGGTTACCAGAGTGCGACGAAAGGCACCATGATAAACGTAGCCGTCAATATGGAAGAATGGAAGGCACATACACGCGGGAACACTGCCTCGCCGTGCAACGCAAATCTTCCAGCACCATCTCAATTTAATTTTTAAGTACAGGAACTGCTTGTAAACTTGACAACCTTCACTCCATAGTTCGCGGCATTCGCTGCGCCGCAGCATCAGAGCCAGAATCATCGCACTATCTGTCACACGGAANTCCATAGTTCGCGGCATTCGCTGCGCCGCAGCATCAGAGCCAGAATCATCGCACTATCTGTCACACGGAAAACTCACGTCTAAGCGCTAACGCTTTGCAGAATTAAGTTCCTTGGCAAGTATGACACGGAGAGGGCAGAACGAAAAGAGCAACTTTCGTTTTGCTTTTGGTGGGAAACACTTCAAATCGCCTTTTGAACCTTCTCCTCAACAGACAGCGCTCCATATTAAAATCATATGCGAAGCATTTTATGGTGCCCCGTTGCTGATGTTGAGCACATATCCCCATATCGTCTTTTCAAAAATATGCGCGTTGCTTACTGCGCATTCTACAAGATCTAAATGGCGCTTAGATAATGTTCCTTTTTCAGGGAAACCCACGCGGAGATGCTAATTGCATGGTGTCACGCACACATCACGCTAAATAGCTTGTAGCGTAGCGCGACGAACTTCCTGTGTGCAGCGTTCCTCCGTTCCAGACAGGAGAAAATACACAAACCCTCGGGGTGCATCAGTGGATCCCTATAAAGTAGGCAGGCTTTGCCCATGCTCCCCGAAGTCTGTCACAAAGCTGTCGTCAATCGCGAAGTGAAACTAGGATCTTTGTACATTGTGGAGCCAGTAAATTTGCGAAACGCAAACAAATAGCTTTCGCCGAGCCCACGGACACACTCTCAGGCAAATCCAGTACTCTACCAAGTGCAAATAAAAACATGCAGGCTTGCTTCCAACCACTGGATGGCGGTTCTCCCACTCTGCATCAACCTGTAAGTAGAACGCCACATTCCCAAATGCTGACTTGGCGCCTTGAACGCTCGCCGTATGCAATAGTTGCATTGATACTTAGCTCAACTTAAGTCTGTGCTCTGCTACACAGTTCTATGCTGAGAAAAAAAGCCGACATTGATGACTGTTTTGAGCTGGGTACGTTTAAGCCTAGGGACAAAAAGCCACCACGTGACGCATGCCAGTCCATTGGAGTGCCCGAAGAGCTTAAACGCGTTTAGCCCTCAAATACCNCCACGTGACGCATGCCAGTCCATTGGAGTGCCCGAAGAGCTTAAACGCGTTTAGCCCTCAAATACCACAACCTTTTATTAACTGGTATCGGTCACCTAATCAATCTAGCCGAACGACGCACCTTCTGAACAGTGCAAATGCCGGGTACGCAGTGCATTCTTGTTCGACGTACACTTGGCAAATGTGTTGCGAAAATTTGTCCTTTGGCGCGAAAAGCCTCTTTTGCTGCTTCTTCACAAGCGTTCTCAGGCCCTTACGCGGATTACGCTCCCCAGATGAATGTCCTAAGGCAACGCAAGTACGATGTAGAGTGGCAGAAGTGCCAGATGCGACCTCTTACCAAGCGGCTGCACGCTTGCACTTGAAGGCACACCAGCCTTTTCTGGCATACCTTAGGGGCCAAACGAGTGGCGCACTTCCTGCGTGAACACGCGAAGGATTTTCTACACAGTAATCTTGCAAAAATACTCAACTCGTTACCGCAAATGCTTGAACTTAATACTCTTGCATCATTTGCGGTTGAAGACACACTGGACCCCAAGGGCTTCACTCGCTTCCAATACTCCCTTTCAAGCAAAAACAAGCAGGCACAAAGCTCATGAGAAACGCCTTCCAAATGCTTAGCATGCAGGAGCGCGCAACCGTCCGGATACGCGCATAAATTCCTTGCCGTCTGAGCCTAAGGATTACACTTTAGTACGAGCTCAGTAAAAAGTTACGTTCCATGCATACGACTAAAGGTTCTTCCCGAGAACATTCTGCATACGCGGGGACAAAGGCCTTCTCTTTGGGATCCTACCGCGAGTTGGTGGGTTTTATACCCCTCTGCCAGAAACTGCTTACTCCCTTCAGGAACTAGCCACGTGCAAATTCAATTGCACACGCTTGATGTCATTTTACCACAGCTTGCAGTGCTTGTGAATGGGATCTAAGCTGCTTACCAACTGCATTTACGTAACAGCNCCACGCTGAAGCTCCGCCGCTCTGGCCTGAACCTTGTGACTAGCAAAGCAATGGCGTCGGCATAATGCGCCATACACTGGCCTCACGATATGTTGACCCACAGCATATGACTCAAACTGAGGCCACCCCAGTCGTTCTAATCGCCCCTAAAGAAATCGGCCTATAGTTGCTTGCGTAGATCCCTTCCTACTCTGCAAACGCTGCGCTGCTCATATAGGCCTGGCCTTGTAACCTCCAAGGAGTGGCACCTTAGTTCTTGCTAATTCGGTGTGAAGGCTAGTTCAAAATGCTTCGCAACGGGAAGCCAAAGAAAGCCACTTCAATCAATTTTCGTAAAAAACTGCCTTACCGTTGGAAATTTGGACGTAACGTCAGAGACCTCAGTCATGCCCACACTCGAGTTGTAAGTATGCACAGGCGGAACAGCAGCTGAACACCAAGGTATCATTTCATTCATCCTCTGGCGCCCACCACTTTTTCAATCGTTACGCAAGGAAAGCTACCCACTGCTGAACGGGCTCTATTGCTTGGCGCAGGACTCAAATGTGAACAAAACAAAACGCCAGGGAGAAAAGTGTACCTTAGAGTTTCGCAATCCTCAGCTATAGGCACAGTCAGATTCTCTGCTGCTACCGATGCGACGCAGCCTCAACCCCCTTGCTTTGTGTCACCGTGTAAGTCGAGAAACACGAACTGGATAAGATATCATCTACACTCCGCATGCTGGCTGCATACATATTTTTAAACCCTACGCGGCTTTGCATAATGTCACAGGCCTGCTTGGGACCGAATTGGAAATTCTGCCATTTTGTGCACTACGCGGCTCCGGTACTTTCAGCAGAGGCACTGAAAAACATTCCTGCAGCCTGTTTGGAAAATAGGAAAACACGGTGCTGACGTTGGTGCCTCGCTGCAACCATCAACCAGTTTTTCTTCCTGCATCCAAAAATCAACCATCAGATGCCAGAAACGCACAGACTGCAGCCGTGAAGGCATTGGGTTTTCGTGGAATAGCCTGAATATTTACATCTCGCCGATGACCCGCCGTTAAACATTCCCTGTAGAGGCTTTAAATCAGTTTTCGATGTACCATTTGAGACTTCCCAGCCCCGTCGCATATGATCTCCACACGCTTGCCCCAACAGGAATCGTATTGTACCCAGCTGGAATGATGATAATCCTGCCATGGGTGTGTGCTGTCGTCATGGACGAAATCACCGGATATTCGANCAGCTGGAATGATGATAATCCTGCCATGGGTGTGTGCTGTCGTCATGGACGAAATCACCGGATATTCGACGAAGGTCCATTTTACTCGGGAGTAATTGTTGCTGCATCGGGACTTAGTGAGGGGCTTAGTGAAAGAGGCACGCAACGCGCAATTGGTATCACTAATTCAGTCAAATAAATAAAACTCACGTTCTGATGGAGCGTTCCGCCGTTCCAGACAGGAGAAAATACATAGATCCCCGGGGTGCATCAGTGGATCCCCATAAGGTAGGCAGGCCTTGCCCATGCTCCCCCAAGTCTGTCACAAAGCTGTTGTCAATCGCGAAGTTAAACTAGGATGTCCGTACATTGTGGATCCAGTAATTTTGCGAAAAGCAAACAAAATCTTTCGCCGAGTCCACGGACACACTCTCAGACAAATCCAGCACTCTACCATCGTTTATATCATCACGCCATCACGGACGCATTCCAACAGAGCAAGCCTTTCAGTTTAATCTGACAGTCCTACATGCAACGCAGAGAGGCCACTCCGCAGTCAGCCCATTTCGAAAGAACATGAAAATGTCCCCTAATGAAAGAGAAAAGGAACGTGGAGATCACGTGACGACTAGTGCTCGAGGCACTGTGTTTGTGCAAACGCACTTTGAGTAAAGTCCATTGACTGAAGGCAAATCTTAACCTTTGTGACTAGTCCCCTACAGCAAAACAGCGAAAGGGCTTCCCAAGCATGCGCCAAATCCAAACGACCAGGGAATCGCGTTGCAGCTCCGTAAGGTGAACATTACAAAACGCTAGCTCTGCAAGTACTCAAATTTACAGAAAGGGTCCAAACCATCCTGAGTTCGTTTACGTTTACCTCGGGCTGCCACTGATCACGTTTTGTCTCATGTCCTACAACAGTGCAAATGTTTCACGGGGAGACTAATTCATTGGCGGCCCCCGCCTACATACTGAGTAGAGCTCATTCTACCCAACGCCGATGCCCAGTACCTGCAAGTGGCTGCATCCATCGGAAGCAACGAACCGGCGAAGCAAGCTACCGCGCCCCTCAGCAGCGTCACGGCTTCCCTCGGCCAGCCTGTGCCGTAGCAATGCACAGCAACGCAGCAGTAAGACGCAGAGATAAGACTGGCGTCCGAATCATGATTAACGCCCCCTGCCGCCTTCTGGCGGTAAAAAGTGTCTTGCCCCAAAACAACATATTTATCATTCGGGAAAGAATGGCCTGACGCCCAGAGGACAGTGACACACCGGCTGAGGGCATGCAGTTTATCGGCGGTTCCACGAGAGCGTCTCAACGTCGCGTAGTAATCGACTTACGAGTCATTTCCAACACTAGCGGCTGACTCCTACAGTGACGCAGCACGGCCTTGGCTCCAAACGCCAATGCACGTCAGACTGGCATCGCCTTCTACGTAGCATAGGACGCTGATAGAACATCGGCAAATGTTGCTGCTTTCGTGTGTAGTCGATGGCCAACAGAAAAAGAAAGACGTGCCACTCCGTGTTACGCTGTAGTGAACGTGCTCGCTCGTTTGCGGTGCCTCCTTGAATTCTGCAACTGATTGCACGGGGATTCTAAGATAACACAACTTTCAAGAGGGCGAAAAATGTCCCTTGAAACTCAATGGCACTTTAAGGATTGCACACCGTCTGGAATGCTCATACAAGGGATGACGGAATAAGCGAAGCACTGAAGTGCTGCAGTCAGACTCACGCACCGCAGTTCAAGAGTGCACCTAGAGCCTAGTTGATGTATCCCTGGATAATTTGCCTCTCCTCTACAGGGGCAAATTAACATCAACCAATGCCAGGGGTTGACGAAGCCACCTGCTATATTTTGCCGCCGCTTAGATGCAGGCCGGTGCTGCAACAGAACCGAAAGCCTACTCTCCTCCTGCGTTTAGGTGAACTTACTTGCGCTTGCACACTCAAATGTCTGTGAAACACTCCGAAACGGCTCCTTGACAATTGCATCAAAACTACAAAGTGATTAGAGCGGATTGCAGAACGCCTAACAACTTTCAAGTTGAGATTACACACGTATGCTGATGCAGACCAAAACACGTTGCAAGCCACAACCCCTTGCCCAGCGCCGCATGACAGTTAGCTAAGTGGATGACGCATTGCTCTTAGGGCATCAAACGCAACATGATACCTGCAACGTTGTTTCGAAGTTTCTCAATAACGTGTGAAAATCGTGTTGCTCTACAAATAGTGAGTTGCTACGTCATCGATGATGCCATGCATTCCGCAAAATACAACACACTTTCTGCTTTTTTCGCTCCACATAGTGAATACTATGTGGTAGAGTAGAGAAGCATCTAGGTGCCCGCAGGATAGAACGTGCATCTTGGGTAAATGCTCCCAAACATTTCTTGACTTAGCCCTCAACCAGCATAGAAGCCCTCACTGCCACAATCTCCCAGTGTACAGTTACCGCGAAAAAATGCACAATCAAACGCTCATCAATTTGCAGGTACGTTTTACATATCGAAGGATGGAAAACGCAGGCATACGCAATATTCACGGTGGTATGCTTGGCTGCATTGACGGCGCACAAGCACAACTTCATCTTTCTCCGAGACTTCTGTTTGTTTTTGCTGAGACCAGGCAATCAAAAGCATGGGTAACCTGAATACGCACTTCGGCCGTAGGCTGCATTTTTTCGTGTAGGCGTTTTTTGTACCCATCCGCGAGACACTGCCTTTATGTCGCTTCACGCTTTACGTACAGACAAGCCTATGTGCTCAAGCCACACCCAGATTGTCATGATAGACTGCTTTGCATGGGCATCTCTCAGGTGCGTCCAGCTTACGTTGACATGCAGTGTCATATCCGCTGACGTTAGCCCATATACATCGGTCACGTGCCGCAAACCTCTTCCACGATGCAGGGCATGAGTGCAAAAAACCGGCCGGGGCAGTTCCATCGAGAGTAGGGATCGCGTCCCTTCATCGCAATTAGCTGTCAATAGATAGAACGCTCGAGTTTAGCTGTTAGTGCAAATTCCAAACCGCGGTTGCCAACTGCGTCCCTTCATTGCAATTGGTTTTCAGTGGATGGGATGCTCGGACTGCATTATGCACCCGACGTACAGAGTTCCGTCACTCACCTCCTTTAACATGCGGTCGTCTCAGCGGTGGCAGACACTATATCAACTGATTCATGTCCAGTTACAACGCATTCTATCTAGACACGTTCTGCATGCGCATTTTAGGCAAACGAACAATTACGCTGCTGTGATGCATCACGACATGACATACATTCGAATCTCACAGCAACGAACGTGACGCGCAGATCGAGAACGTGTGGCCCGTGACAAATTAGATCCAGCAGACATGCTCTTTTGAAAGGCGGCATCTTCTACAAAGTGTGTTGCTCATCCACCTTTTGGTGACGATCCAGTGGATGGCCAAGGCAAACAGAGCCTGAACCCAACCTAAAGAATAATCGATCATCGCGCGGAGAATCTGTCACATCGCCTGGTCTACCTAGAACCTGTAAAACAAATACGCCCGGTGTAGCTGGTCAAATGACACACCATCTGCAGTGCCGTGCATCCAAGGCTCTTCGCAAGCTACGCTAAGTCACATGGCACTTTTCTGCTTGCCGGTCCCTTGTGCTGGAAGTGAATAGAAGTGAGCCAAAGCAGAGTTGGAGAAAGTGAGAACTGGCGTTACCGTGTGAATAGAAGTCAACGCATCTTTCAGGCTGCACGCGCGTACGTATCAATATACGTTTATGTGTAAATGCTGCAAACGCACAGTATAGCCATGCTGCATCCTCAGCAATTGTGTGTGCGGCGTCACTGAAGGCAGAAATGCATAGTGGTGCTCAACAACCATAACAACAACATTTGCGGTTTATAATCGTTCTTTCCAATCAGGATATTAATAAACACCTGCCCAAAGTTCGTGTAGCCACGCATCATGGGCTTCGAGAACGTGACTCCAGAGCTCCGGAAGCCTTTTCCCTCATCGTCCTACAATGCACAGCACGCACAAACCTCCTGCTGCTGCACAGAAGCTGCAGATCTCCGGAGCGCCAATGTTCACTTCATGACGGGGACACTCTGGAATTTTATTGGGTGCAGTTCACACTGGACGTCACAGCCACGAAGGGAACAGTAGCACAGAAGCCAGCGCAGCGAGTGACCTTGCGCTGGCGTACCTACCTTTAGCATCGCTGTCCTTTAAAGAAAGGTCTCCAGGATAAGCAGCCCTCATCAACCGGGTGGCAGAAAAAAGCACATCGTTAGGATATCACTGGCACCGATGGTGCGCCAACGGAAGTATGCAACCCTGCGCTAGTCGCTTGATATCGAGAGAAAACGTGTTTTTGACAGTATTCCGTTTTCCGAATCCCGTTAAGCAAATCATAACAAGCAGCCCACTCGCTGTCAGATTTTTGGCCATACACGGTGCAGGCGAAAGTGGCGAGATTTCCGCAAACGCGGGGTCAGCCACAGTCTGTTACTCTGCGCCTAGGTAAGCTTTTCAAAGCGCATTCTAGTTCTTTTATCCAGGCAAATACGGCGTCGCCGGTAGAAGGCATCTCTGCAAACACCTCACCTATAAAAAACTCCCATTGCTCCTCGTCACGCAAGTGTCACTCAACTCCGGGAGGCACGTGGCGCACAGATTCCGGTAATACGTGACATACGACGCAATGCGCATTTCGTTAATGGCGGTTTTCAGAAGTCCTAAGACTACTGTCTCTCACAAAAGAGTGTCCAACTAAAAGGATGTACGACCAATTTCAGGCCATCTGCAACATCGCTGGCGATGCGAGTTCCATGATTTGAAATCCATACCACTGTCCGCATGTAGAAGACACTAGACAAGGGTAAGACAACGTATCATTGTTTCCAGCGCCGAAGGCTTGCCTATAAACTGCCGCCAGAGTAGCACACGACGCGAATAGTCGAGGAATATGCAAAGACGAACGTACTTTCTAGGTAAACCTTCCTAACGCTGCATAGACGCGTTTATGGGATTAACCACTGTATGCTGTCAGAAGGTGAGGTGCAGGTCCAAAGCGGCTTAGCGCGATTTCCCCATTTTGCATTTTTCTTCATTTCGGTTTCACACCGTTTGCGACGAAAGTACAAAATGGAGGCCTTGCCCGTAGACCTGGCCTACATTCCAATATGCCTCCCCGTCAACCAAAACAAACGCCGCTTACGGGCTCTCACTACAGCTAATTTAACGATAGACGGCCTCCAACACGCGCAAACATGAAATGGCAACTGGTGCACCGGCGCCACATTCTCTGACGGATTATACTTATCATGGAGACAGGAGAGATACCAACAATGCGCGGCACTACGACACATTTGT
>NW_024015102.1:0-9148 GCF_000499745.2 Eimeria mitis | reverse complement strand
GTTTGCAAACAACCAAACCCAACGTGGACGTCTCGCAACCGAGAAGCAGGCGCACCCCACGTACGCGTGGCAAGCAAGGCGTCCAACGTACAACCTGCACGTTGCGTGCTTCCGGCGGATCAGGCAGGTCCTCGTGTGCTCCTTCCTCCGCAATGACAGCAGAGCCAATATCCAAATCCCTGGAGGGACGATCAGCACGCGGCCTCTAAGGCCAATGGTTCAGGCGCGTTCCTCGATGCAGGGCGCTTACGCTTTTCTATAAGCGCCCTGCGGAACTGCAGCAATGTGCGCAGCACGGCGAACACCCTCAGATCACTAATATATCCGAGAACGCCGCGACCAAGTCTGCTTGTGAATGCATTTTACCTCCCTGAGCAATCATTCAGGCGTCGGGGGCGACATCAAAAGGGTTGTTGCGGGGCGCCATAACACGTCCTGCTTCACATTTCGAAGTGCATGCAGCCACGCCACTTCGAAGAATGCAGCGCTCCCCTTTATCGGTTCTGCGTAGTATGGCTTAGGCCTGCATCTACCACTAATGCACTGGACAGAAAGCATACAAAACCAATACATGACGTAGGCACCGTCGCGCGCGGTGCCAAACGCACGTCCTGTCCGATTACTAAATGTCATGAATTGTTGAGATGTTATAGTCCATCGACAGGGAATGCCGCCATCGTACGGGTGAGCGAAACCAGACCAAATGCACTTCTACACGCCCCCAAAAATTTTTGCAGCAGAGCCATGTGTGTGCACAATATTCGGCTGGTTACAATTCGGCTCCGACGCCTCTGCAGAGATTTTTCTGAGGAAGCGCTTGAATTTGCCAGACTTCGTCTCTTAAGCAGCGTTTCACCACCCCTGGGGTCTACGGCCTGGATGCAACTTCCTTACTGCAAACAGGCGGTGGCACCCAGCACTGTAGCCCGCCAAGTAGCTCTCGGTTCTGTGCCCGTCCAAGCAACACGCAACGCCGAGCGCCAGAGCGAAAACCTATTGGGAGTTGGAGAGTCAAAGGGAGAGACTGAGCAAGAAGGAATTCAGCCAGAGCAGAATAAACAGGCCGTTTCCATAAGCCATTCAAGCTCCGCAAAACACAGCGCACTGCAGTCCCTTTTCGCTGCATACGCAAGGTTGCATGGGTTACAAACACTACTGCAGAGGATCATGCTGACTGTGCCGTGGCTCTACGCGAACGCCACGCACTTCCTTCAATGTTTGGAGGCTGAAGCGATACGCAGATTTGACGTACCGTGCATCCCAATGTCCCCAACGCTCCCAACGCTAAGCAACCAACTGTGCAACGTACAACTGGCCGTTGAAGGTACAACTGTAGAGCGAGCGCATTGACTTGCAGAGCATCCACGCCCCTCTGTGAGCTCAGTTTTGCAGCGGACGGTTAACGAATGTTCGCACCAAACATCTAACGCCACAACCTTGTCCACCACGGAAATACTAAAAGCAGATTTACAATCCAGGCAGAAGCTCTCACGGTCAGCAACCAGTGTGTGCAGCACAGTACTTACAGCCTGCACTTGCAGCCGAACGATTGCCAACGTCAGCATTACTGCTCTAGGGAAGCAATTAACGGCTGACGGATGCTTCTCCGCGTCACCAGCCAGCAGCCAGACGGTAAGCAAACGAAAATAGTGCTCTCCAGATCACTCTACATTGACCAGTTTCCGCACGGCGAAGCTGCGAAGTGATGCCATGCTGGCGGCGTCGACTGTCTCCACTCTCGCAGAGTGAACAGGGTAATTCACCAGAAGCACAGGCCTGCCCCGTTCAATCGTGCCCGTTCAAGAACACTGCTTGGATGTGCCTATTTACGATGAACACGAATCACCGCCTACAGCACTATGTAGCAATTCTACGCGGAGCGCTTTCCAAACACTGAACGAGCTTGCAAAAGCGTATCCAGCCCTGCACTGCCACTTCCGTTATCCGAAACGACACCGAGTGCATTGCAGCATCCGTCAACGTCTACAAGTAACCAAAGACACTGCGGACGTCTCCCAACCGAGAACCAGGTGCAGCCCACTTACGCGTGGCAGGCAAGGCGTCCAACGTACAAACTGCACATTGTGTGCTTCCGGAAGATCAGGCAGGTCTTGGCGTGCTCCTTCCCCCGCAATGACAGCAGAGCCAATATTCAAATCCGTGGAAAGACGATTCACTACCTGGTGTATAAGGCCAATTCGAGAAGCGCATTCGTCGATGCAGGGCGCCTACTCTATTCTGGAAGCGCAAGTAGAACCTCAGCAATATAATATGCACCGCATCGAACACGATGTGGGCACTATACTATGCGCGACCGCCACGACAAAAACTACAGTTGAATGATTTTTACCTCCCTGAGCAAACGTGCGCCGCCGACGCCCGGAAATGGCAGCGACATCAACAGGGTAGTTGCAGGGCGCTATAACGCGTTCTGTTCCACATTTAGAACTGCATACAGCCGCGCCACTTCGAAGAATCCGGCTCCTCCAGTTATAGGTTTTGCGCAGTATTGCTTCTGCCTGCATCTACAATTTATGTATTGGACAGAAAGCATACCAAACCAATACATGCTGCACGCACCGTTGCGCGTAGAGTGCAACGTACCCACTGTTGGCCTACCAGGTGTCTCCAAAGGCTTAAAGGCTACAGGCCGTCGGCAGCGAATGCCGCCATACTCAACTGCTAAACAAAACCGGACAAAAAGTACTTCTATCCAATACAGCCAGGTGTACTCACAATATTAGGATGAGAACAGTTCAGTGCCGACGCCTCTCCAGCGAATGCACTGAGGACGCCCTTGGGTTCGCCCGACTTCGTCTCTTATGCAGCGTTTCACCCGCGCTGAGATGTACGGCCTAGGCTCAGCTCCCTTATTGGCAAACAGGCGATGGCACGCAGCACTATAATCCGCCAAGTAGCCCTCGGTTCTGTGCCTGTCCAAGCAAAACGCAATGCTGTCCGCCAGCACGAAATCATATTGATGCTTTGGAGGGTCAAAGAGGGATATTGACCCCAACTTTCTACACGCGCCACATCGCTGGCGCTGCACAGTTGTGGCTCCCACCCTTGACAATGTTTGAAGCCAAAGCAAGAAGAGATTCGGTTACCGCAAAATGAAACGCTTTTTAGCACAAGCGATTCAAGCTCCGCAATAGTCACCGCACTGCAGTTCCTTTTTGTTGCATACGCAAGACTGCATGGGCTATAAGCACTACTGTGGAGGTGCACGCTGACTGCACCGTAACTCTATGCAAACGGCGCGCACTCGCTGCAATGTTTGGAGGGTGCAGCGATGCTTTGCGTCTGGCCCTCAGACCAAAAAATGCATTCCGAGGCAAAACGCCATGGAGCTCAATGCACCGGATGACAAGCAACCAAATGTGCAAGCCGCCAGTGGCAGTTGGCATTTGCATTATAACACAATCCGGTGACTAGTAAAGCATGCATATCGCCACAATAGTGCAGCGTTGCGACGGGAGATTAAGCAGTGATCGCACCAAACATCTAATGCCACACCCTGCTGCAACGCACAAAAGCTATAATCAGACTTTCAACGCAAGAGGACGCTCTCGGGCTTAGCGCTTAGCAACGCCAAAGCCCAGAAAAGACCTACAGGCTGCAAGTACGGCCGATCGATTGCCAATGTCAGAATTACTGCTCTAGGGAAGTAACCAGCGGTTCACGGTTGTTTCTCTGCGCCCCCAGCCAGCAACGAGACGTTGAGGAAATGAAACAAGCACTCGTCAGCCCGCTTTGCCTTGACCTGTTTCTGCAGCGAGAAGCTGCGAAGTGCTGCCATGCTGGCGGTGCCGACAGTTTCCACTCCCACAGAGTCGGGACGTTAATTTACCAGAACCACAGGCTTGCCGCTTTCGATCGTGCCTGTTCAAGAACAGTGCACAGATGTGCCGAATTGACACAAACACGTTTCACTGCCTACAGCTGTCAGCCCTGTGTAGCATTTTTACTCGGAATGCATTCCAAACACTGACCCGAGCTGCGAGAGCGTGCCCAGCACTTCTCCGCCCCTGCCGGTACCCAAAACGACGTCGAGTACATTGGTGCATCCGTTGACTTTTGCAAGCACGAACGCGCTTTGGACGTCTCCCAACCGACAAACAGGCTCAACAAACTTACGCCCGGTAAGCAATGCGACCAACGTACATACTGCACATTTAGTGCTTTAGACGAATCGTCAAGCTCCTGGGGTGCTCCATCGCAGTGACACCACAATCAACATCCAAATGCCTGGAGAGACGATTTGCTGGACGGCGTTTAAGGTCGACTGCACACGCGTGGTCGTCAACGAAGGGCGCCTAATCTATTCAGGAAGCGCTAAAACTCCAGCACTATTGTGTGCAGAGCGGTGAATACTGATCGCATTAGTCAATCACAAGGAAGGTAGCGAGATCAACAGGGTTGTTGCGAGGCGTCATAACACTTCCTGTTTCACATTTCGAACCGGATGCAACCACGTCAATTCGCAAAATGCGGTACGCCCGGTTACAGGTTTTGCGCAGTATAGCTGTGGCATGCATCTACCACTAATGTATTGGACAGAAAGCATACCGAACCAATGCATGCTGTAGGCAACGTCGCATGCGGCGCCAAACGCACGCTCTGTTGGCTAGCCAAGTGTCTCTAAAGGCTTAAAGACTACAGCCCGTCAACCACGAATGCAGCCATACTAAACTGGTGAGGAAAAGCGGACCAACTGCACTTCTAGACCTCCCTCAGAATTTCCGCAGTACAACCAGGTGTGCGCACATTAGGCTGGCCACAGTTTGCTGTCGACGCCTCTCCAGAGAATTCTCTCGGGACGTCCTTGGGTTCGCCAGACTTCGTCTCTTAAGCAGCGTTTCACCAGCCCTGAGATCTACGGCCTAGGCACAACTCCCTTACTGCAAACGGGCGGTTAGACGCCGCAGTGAAAGCCGCCAAGTAGCCCTCGGTTTTGTGCCCCTCCAAGCAACACGCAACGCCGGGCACCAGCGAGGAAACCTATTGATACTTGGAAAATCGAAGGAGGATCGGCCACGGCAGAATGAAACGCTTTTTTTGCACATGCCATTCACTGACCGCACTGCTGCCCCACAGCACTCACCACGCTTCAGTCGTTTTTGACCACTTACGCAAGATTACATGCTTTTCAACGATACTGCAGAGGTGTGGGCTTAATGCACCATGACTCGCGGTACACGGCGCGCACTCGCTGAAATGTTTGGAGGGTGCAGCGATGCTTTGCGTCTGGCCTTTAAACCCAACAACGCGCTCAGATGCAGAGTCATGTAGCCCCATGCATATAATGCCAGAAAACCAACAGTGCAACGCACCACCGGCCATCCTGGTTTTGATTGTAGAACGCGCATTGATTAGAAAAGGGTCCACCTCCCTCCGCCAGCGCAGCTTTGCAGCGGAGGCTTTACCAACGCTCGCATCCAACATCCAGCACCACACCCTTCTGCAGCGCGCAAATGCTAAAATCTGATTGCCAGTTCAAGAAGACGCGCAGCAAACGAAATGCGCAACAAAATACGTACAGCCTGCACGTACAGCCAGACGAATGCCAACGTCAGTTTTACTGGTATGGGCAAGTACGAACCGATCATCGGTTGTTTCCCTGCGTCACCAGCCAGCAACGACACGATGCGCAGACGAAAATAGTGCTCGTCAGCCCCCACAGCCGTGACCGCTTTCCTGAAGGCAAAGCTGTACGTGCAGCAATTCAAACGGTTTCAACAGTTTCCACTCCCGCACAGGCGCCAGGTTCGTTCACCAGAAGCGCAGGTCCGCTTTCCTAAATCGCGGCCATTCCGGAACTGCCCTTGGATGTGCTGAATTGACACAAGAACCATTCACCGCCTACAGCTCGCAGCCGAATGTACCAATTCTACACGGAGCGCTTTCTAAAAAATGAACGAGCTTGCAAGAGCGTATCCAGCACTGCACTGCCGGTTCCGTTACCCAAAGCGACGCCGAGTCAATTGCGGCATCCGTCGACTTTTGCAAGAAACCAAACCCAACGTGGACGTATCGCAACCGACAAACAAGCGCAGCCGACGCACGCGTGGCAGGCAAGGCGTCCAACGTACAACCTGCAGATTGCGTGCTTCCGGCCGATCAGGCAGGTCTTCGCGTGCTCCTTTGCAATGACAGCAGGACCAGTATCCAAATGCGTGCGGCGCGCATGTGGTGCACGGTGTCTAAGGCCGATTGTACACGCGCGTTTGTCATGGTGCCTACAATTTTCTGGAAGGGCAAGCAGAAATTCAGCAGTAATTTATGAACAACGGCAAACACCCTGAGGGGCCTAATTCATCCGAGCCTGCCACGAGCAAGTCTGCGTAGGTTTGAATGCATTGTACCTCCTAGAGCAAAACTGGAGGCGTCCCCGGCGAGCGGTAAAGGCAGCGACATCAACGGGACAGTTGGGGGGCGATATAGCACGTCCTGTGTCAGATTTCAAGCTGCATGTTGCCACGCAGCATGCAGCTTGAAATCTGACACAGTTCACAGGATACGGTGACCCCGGTTATAGGTTTTTGCGCAGTATGGTTTCGGTATGCCTTTGTCATTAGTGTACTGGACTGCATGTATACCAAAACAATACATGCTGTAGGCAACGTCGCTCGTGGATTCTAACGCACATACTGATGGCCTACCAAGTGCCCTGGATGGCTGAGATATTACAGCCCATCGACGGCGAAATCCACCGTACTAAACGGCCGCGCGATACCGGAACAAATGCACTTCCACACGTCCCCCAAATGTTCCCTAGTACAGCCAAATGTGCGCACAATATTATGCTGGCCACAGCTCGGTGCCTACACCTATATGTAGAGCTTTCTGAGGATGCACTTGGGTTCACCAGATCCGTATTCTTAAGCAGCGTTTCATCAGCAGCATTTTACCTGCCCTGAAATGTACGGCCTGGATGCAGCTTCCTGACTACAAACAGGTGGTGGCACGCACGACTGTCATCCACCAAATAACCCTTGGTTTTGCGCCCATCAAAGCAACCCGCAAGGCCGGGCGCCAACGCGAAAACATACGGATACTTGGAGAGTCAAACGACGACATTTTGTTCACCGTCTACAGACACCGCCGTTGGCGTTCGGGCACAGCCGAATGAAACGCGTTTTTGCACAAGCCATTAAAGCTCCGCAACACGCACTGCACTGCAATCCATTTTCGCCGCGTAGGCAAGATTCCATGGTTTTCAACGATACAGCAGAGGCAGAGTGATGAATGCACCGTGACGCGAAGCAGGCAGCACGCACTCCCTGCAATGTGCGAGAGCTCTCGCGCAGGCTTTGGACCGCTGCATCGTTGCGCTGCAAAACCATCCGCCTTACCAGACTAGCTCACCTTTGCAGAGGATGCGTAGCCAAACATCGCATCAAACATCTAGCGCCACACCCTTCTGCAACGCGGAAATACTAACTCCGACTTCCAATCAAGGCAGAAGCTCTCCCGTTCAGCCACCGTAACGCGCAGCAAAATAGGCACACCCCGCAAGTACATCAGAGCAAATGGCAACCTCAGGTTCACTGTTCACGGGACGCAAACGATAATTGGCCTGCCCTGAAGCGTAACGTGCAGTCTGCTGACGCAGGGGCGTTGCAATGCGTCACCCGCCAGCAATGACACATAGAGGAAATGAAAACAGTTTTCCCTTACCCGCAATGCCGTAACATGTTTTTCGATGGCAAAACTGTGGATTGCGGCCATGCAGGCGGAGTCAGTGGTTCCCAGTTCTGCACAGCGGAGACGTCAGTGGACAAGAAAACCATGCCCGCCCCTTTATATCTTGGCTATTCAAGGACACTGCTTGGATGTACAGAATTGACACAAACACGATTCCCTGCCTACAGCTCTCAGCCCGGTGCACCGACTTTAGACGGAACGCTTTCTAAACAATGAACGAGCTTGCAAGAGCGTATCCAGCACTCCACTGCCTCTTCCGTTACCCAAAACGACGTCTAGTGCATTGCAGCATCCGTCGACCCTTGCAAACAACCAAACCCAACGTGGGCAACTCGCAACCGACAAACAGGCGCACCTCACTAACGCGTGGCAGGCAAGGCGTCCAACGTACAACCTGCAGATTGCGTGCTTCCGGCAGATCAGGCAGGTCCTCCCCCTACACGGCGTCTAAGGTCGATTGTACACGGGGGGCAGGGCGCCTACGCTCTTCTGGAAGCGCAAGCAAAGCTTCAGCAATATTCTACGCACACTGGAAAACACTTTGAGGGACCTAATCCATCCGAGCCTGCCACGACCAAGTCTGCGTAGAGTTGAATGCACTGTACCTCCTAGAGCAAACCTGCTGGCGTCGGCAGCGCCCAATGAAGGCAGCGACATCAACAGGGCAATCGAGGGGCGGCATAACACGTCCTGCTTCAGATTTCGAAAGCGATGCAGCTACGCTACTTTACAAAATAAACTGCTCCCAGTTACACGTTTTGCGCAGCGTGGCTTCCGTATGCCTTTGTCAGTAATATACTGGACTGCATGTATAACAAAACTATACATGCTATATGCAACGCCGCGCGCGAAGTACAACGTACCCACTGTTGGCCTGCCAGGTATCCCTAATGGCTGGGATGTTACAGCCCATCGACGGCAAAATCCACCGTACTGAAAGGCTGCGCCATACCAGACCAATTATGCTTTTACAAGTTCCCTAAAATTTCCTCAGTACAGCCAGGTACGCGCGCAACATTAGGCTGGCAAAAGTTCGGTGCCGACGCCTATCCAGATAAGTGTCTGATGACGTTTTGGGGTTTTCCAGATCTCGGCTTTTCAGCAGCGTTTCACCAGCCCTGAGATGTGGGGCCTACACGCAACTCCCTAACTGCAAGCAGGCGATTACACGCAGCAGTGTGAACAGCCAAGTAGCCCTCAGTATTGTGCCCATCTAAGTAACACGCAGCGCCAGGCGCCAGCACGAAACCAATGGATACTTCGAGAGTCAAAGGGGGGCATTTTCCCCACGTTTTAAACACGCCACATCCCTATCATTACACATATGTGGCTTCCGCCCTCGAACTTGCTTCAAGCCAAGGCAAGAAAGCGTTCGGTCACAGCAGAATGAAACGCTTTTCTGCACACGCCACTCAAGCTGCAGAACACTCACCACGCTACA